>NC_092336.1:452735833-453049166 GCF_046630445.1 Rutidosis leptorrhynchoides | reverse complement strand
TGAAAGTATTACTTATCCTAAGATCTCAAAGTGCAAAATTCACTTTTAAAAATAGTAAAATTTCATTTTCGACATTTAAACTGCTTCGAACGGGGGAAGCCTTAAGGAAGTCTTGCTCGTAGCGCCTTTTTCTAGTTATCTTGTGAAAATGGGCCTAATCTGCAATTGAAAATTTTTCAGAAAATTCTTCACAAAATTTTGCCCGATTTTGTTGGGAATGTACTGACTTCAAATATGTGTTTTGAGGCCATTAATTATCATCAAAACAAAAGTACACTGTCATATATTCGCATTCAATATAAAATTTAGAAACAAAAACAAAAATAAGGTTATGAATCTAGAGAAATAAAAAAAATGGCTAAAAATACTCGAATAATAAAATAAAAACGTTATAAAAACAGCAACGTTTTGTAGCTAATGGTGAGATAGTAGCCCCAACATAATTCTCGATGTACCTAAGTATAATATTAAATAAAAAAAAGTATCATAGTGGTATTTAAACAGGCACAATAATTCACATGTCAAGGTATTACTTATCCTAAGATCTAAAAGTGCAAAATTCAACTTTAAATATAGTATAATGTCATTTTCAGCATCTAAACTGCTTCGAACGGGAGAAACCCTTTAAAAAATATTGCTCGTAGCGCCGTTTTCTTGTTATTTTACGAAAATGGGTCTAATATGCAATTTAAAATATTTTGGAAAAAATCTCTACAAAATTTTGCCCGATTTTGTGGAGAATGTAGTGACTTCAAATATGTGTTTTGCAGCCATTAATTATCATCAAAATGAAACAACACTCTCATATATTCTCATTCAATATAAAATTTAGAAACAAAAACAAAAATAAGGTTATAAATATAGAGAAATAAAAAAGCAGCTAAAAATACTTGAACAATAAAACCAAGACGTTATAAAAACAGCAACGTTTGTAGCTAGTGATGAGATAGTAGCCTCAACATGATTCTCAATGTACCTAAATACAATATTAAATAAAAACAAGTAACATACTGGTATTTAAAAATAGTAAAATATTATTTTCGAAATCTAAACTTCTTCAAACGGGGGAAATCCTTAAGGAAGTCTTGCTCGTAGCGCCGTGTTCTAGTTGTTTTGCAAAAATAGTCCTAATATGCAATTGTAAATTTTTTGGAAAATTCTCCTTAAAATTTTGCCCCATTTTGTGGGGAATGTAGTGACTTCAAATATGTGTTTTGCGGCCATTAATTATCATCAAAACGAAAGTATATATTCGCATTCAATATGAAATTTAGAAACAAAAAAAAAATTAAGGCTATGAATCTAGAGAAATAAAAAAGCGGCTAAAAATACTCGAACAATAAACAAAGACGTTATAAAAGCAGCAACATTTTGTAGCTAGTGGTGAGACAGTAACTCCAACATGATTCTCGATGTACCTAAATACAATATTAAATAAAAACAAGTATCATAGTGGTATTTAAACAGACACAACAATTCACATGTGAAGGTATTATTTATCCTAATATCTAAAAGTGTAGAATTCAACTTTAAAAATAGTAAAGTGTCATTTTCGGCATCTAAAATGCTTCGAACGGGGGAAAGCCTTAAGAAATCATTGCTCGTAGCGCCGTTTTCTAGTTATCTTACGAAAATGGGCCTAATGTAATTGAAATTTTTTTGGAAAATTCTCTACAAAATTTTGCCCGATTTTGTGGGGAATGTAGTGACTTCAGATGTGTGTTTTGCGACCATTAATTATCATTAAAGCGAAACTACACTCTCATATATTCGCATCCAATATAAAATTTAGAAACAAAAACAAAAATAAGGTTATGAATATAGAGAAATAAAAAAGCGGCTAAAAATACTCGAACAATAAAACCAAGACGTTATAAAAGCAGTAACATTTTGTAGCTAGTGGTGAGATAGTAGCCCCAACATTATTTTCGATGTACCTAAATACAATATTAAATAAAAAACAAGTATCATATTGGTATTTAAACAGACATAACAATTCACATGTGAAGGTATTACTTATCCTGAGATCTAAAAGTGCAAAATTCACCCTTAATAATAATAAAATGTCATTTTCGGCATCTAAACTACTTCAAACAAGGGAAAGCCTTAAGGAAGTCTTTCTCGTAGCACTGTTTCCCAGTTATCTTGCGAAAATGGGCCTAATCTGCAATTGAAATTTTTTTGAAAAATTCTCCCCAAAATTTTTTCCGATTTTCTGGAGAATGTAGTGACTTCAAATATGTGTTTTGCGGCAATTAATTATCATCAAAATGAAATAGCACTCATATATTCTCATTCAATATGAAAATTAGAAACAAAAATAAAAATAAGGCTATAAATATAGAGAAATAAAATAGCAGCTAAAAATACTCGAACAATAAAACCAAGATGTTATAAAAACAACAACGTTTGTAACTAGTGGTGAGATAGTATCCCCAACATGATTCTCGATGTACCTAAATACAATATTAAATAAAAACAAGTAATATACTGGTATTTAAACATACACAATAATTCACATGTGAAGGTATTACCTATCCTAAGATCTAAAAGTACAAAATTCACCTTTAGAAATAATAAAATGTCATTTTCGGCATCGAAACAGCTTCAAACGGGGGAAAGCCTTAAAGAAGTCTTTCTCGTAGCGCCATTTTCTATTTATTTTGCGAAAATGGGCCTAATCTACAATTGGAATTTTTTTGGAAAATTCTCCACAAAATTTTGCCCGATTTTATGGAGAATTAGTGACTTCAAATATGTGTTTTACGGCCATTAATTATTTTCAAACGAAACTACACTCTCATATATTCGCATTCAATATGAAATTTAAAAATAAAAGCAAAAATAAGGTTATGAATATAGAGAAATAAAAAAGCGGCTAAAAATACACGAACAATAAAACAAGACGTTATAAAAGCCGCAAGGTTTTGTGGCTAGTGGTGTGATAGTAGCCCCAACATGATTCTGGATGTACCTAAATAGAATATTAAATAAAACCTAGTATCGTAGTGGTATTTAAACAGGCACAATAATTCACATGTGAAGGTATTACTTATCCTAATATCTAAAAGTGCAAAATTCACCTTTAGAAATAGTAAAATATCATTTTCGGAATATAAACTTCTTCAAACGGGGGAAAGACTTAAGGAAGTCATGCTCGTAGCATCGTCTTCTAGTTATCTTGCGAAAATGGGCCTAATCTGCAATTGTAAATTTTTTGAAAAATTCTCCACAAAATTTTGTCCCATTTTGTGGGGAATGTTTGACTTCAAATATGTGTTTTGCGGCCATTAATTATCATCAAAACGAAACTATATATTCGCATTCAATATGAAATTTAGAAACAAAAAAAAAAATAAGGTTATGAATCTACAGAAATAAAAAAGCGGCTAAAAATACTCGAACAATAAACGAAGACGTTATAAAAACAGTGATATTGCTCTAAACATACATATATTTCAACGCAATATCATTTATATTTCATAGGCTTTTACAGTTTACAAAGATATTCAATTGCATATTTCACGAGAAAAACAACTAAAGTAAACACGAGAGTAAAGACTGAAGAAAAGAGAATAAACGTCGATTTAAACCAAATATTTATCGAGAAAATATTTATCCGAATTGAAGAATGAAGAAGACCGAAGAAAAAAGAGTTAAAACAAATGTTCAAGTCAGTATAAACGTCTAACAACGTCTAACAAGGGATCAACAGAAAACATTAAATTAAAAATGTGCTGTTTACACTTACGCGGATCGCGTAAGGATCCACGCGGAACGCGTAATGTTGTGAACAATTTCCAGATTCAGGTTAACTGCTACGCGAAACGTGTGCTACACTACGCGGATCGCGTAATGTTATGGCCAATATTAGATTCCAAGTTCACGTGGGACGGTTATTTTTAAATATATATTAACCATACTACAGAGAACGCTTAAGGGAATAAGCATATTTTTCAGATACTTTACAGAGAACCCACCAATACAAGCATGCGTATACAATACTCACCTACCACTTCTCAACTGATTTATATTCGAGAACTGCTATAATTTGAGGGACACATTTTAAAAGAGAGAGAGATTAGTTTAAAAATAGAGAGTAGTCAAACATTTGAATACTCTCACTGTTTCATTTACAAATATTTCAAAGTACTCCGTATCAGTTTATTTAGTCTTTAGTACTGTTCCATATTAATTTCAAGTTTCAAGAATTAGGATAGTTTCAAGATTAAGGGTGTATTGTTCGTGATTAAGGGTATCATTGTTCGAGTGCAAGAGTGTTGTTATTGTAATTTTTAACCGTTTGAAGTTAATGAAAGTGAAGATTTTCGTAAGTTTGTTCTACTAAAATTATTGTTATCATCTTTTATCATTATCATTATTGTTATCATTATATTTGTATATTTATATTTTTATGTTCATCCTATTAAAATGAGTAGCTAAGTTCCCATAGTGTTTACTTAGATGTAGAGCCCTAGTGAAATGGATTGTTATCTTTTGTAAATATTAAAATGTAGCTTAAGTATTTTATAACATTGAGCCTAGTCAAAAGAACCATTGTTATACGATTAGATATTTAATCCTTATCACTTAATTTGTTAGATATAAATAGCGAAAGTTATTTCTATTAATATAAATTAAGCTTTAACACTAAAAGTGATTTAGACGAACTCATAGATTAGTTATTAACACTAATTTAGAAATTAGGTTCGGTGGTTTGGGTAATATCATTAGTTATATAATCATGAAATTGTAAAAAGAGAAACCGTTACGATTTAGGTTTTGGTGAAAGTCAAAACTAGGTTAGGTCTCAATTTAAATACTTAGTGAATAGTTAACTATCTAAATAAGATCAAATGAAAATTAGATTAAATTTAGTTAGTTGAAACTTTATATATTCGAAAGAAAATACAAAGTTGTATATTAAAACATTTTAATAGGGCTTAAATTCAAAACAATCCATGGATCTAGAGGCGAAACATTTAAGTGAACACTACCATTTATATATATTGCAAATTATTATTATTATTATTTTCCTTATTATTATTCATAAAAATTAAATTATAAATCAAGTTTTATCAAGTTTAAATACGCACTGTTTTGTCACATCAATTATAACTTACGCGGATCGTGTATAATTCCACACGAAATGCGTAGTTCCAATATATACGCGGAACGCGTATATATACAAGCGAAACACGTAAGAATAAATCCAGTACTGTTACATTTTTGTTTAATTCCAAGTTTTAATTAAATCCTTTTAAATTTACTTTTAATTAGTTTACGTCATAAATTTTACAATAATGTAATTTCATTTATTTCACTTTTAATTAATTTTAATATTGTATTTTTATTAATTTAGTTTATATTTTAGTTAGTTTAATTAAGTTGTATTATATTATGTTTTATAACAAATTCCTAATCCAAAACTCCCTTTAAATTAGTTTAACTTCAAAGACTATTAAAAACCATTAAACACTCCATCTCCCTGTGGAACGAATCAGATTTACCTATAAAACTAAACTACGCGGATAGGACTAGTTGCCTATATATGTGTGAAATCAACCCGAATTCATTAAAACACCATATATACAATAAATCAAATCGTGTAACAAAACAACTCAAATCCGTTCAAAATAAAGGTTACGATTCAGCACATCAACTTTTTGGCGCCGCTGCCGGGGAGTTGGCAGTTAAATAAATAGATAATTTTTCTGATTCGTAGTAGTAGTTGGATTTGTATGTGGACTGGGTTATTGGAGACAAACAGTACCCAATTATATTGGGACCAAACGAATCCTGCCCCTCTGCTGCATCTTTTGGCTATTCGAAACGTGGGCAAAATCAGAAGGAAAATTTGTTTGTTAAAAGGTTTTTATCATTGTTTTTATGTTATTCGATCCTTTTGTAGGAATTCAATTCCTAGAAAAGCTTTTGGTGTTGTGATTGCATAATATAAATTAATGCATGAATTTACGTTCTTCCAACACTGATTTAAGTCCTTCATATCCTGAACCCGAAAGGGAATTTCACGAACGCTTAAGAGCTCAAGAAGTAGAGTCTCTCGCTGAGGGTTTAGAATCACTTTCATTGGATTCTAACTCTGAACCAGTTATTCAACCAGTCATAGAGCCAGTTATTAAAGAAGAGGAAGAGATGGCTGCTACAAATCAAATGATGGATGCATTGATAAAGGCAACAAGAACAGGTCAAGGCCATGCAATTATTCAGCATACGATGTCTGACGGTTTTGAAATAAAGGTTCAATTTCTTCACATGGTGACTAATACATGCCAATTCGGTGGAGCTCCGAATGAGGATGCTAACGAGCATCTTTGTAAGTTTGTAAGCATTTGCAAGCTATTCAAGATCAAAGATGTCTCCGATGATGTCGCATGTTTAAAAATCTTTGCATGGTTGTTAAAGGATGATGCAAGAGATTGGTTAGACTCGTTACCAGAAGTTTATATCGAAGATTTGAATGATATGATGGACAACTTTTTGTCAGAGTTCTTCCCTACTTCAAAAGCAGCAAAGTTACAAAGTGACATAAATCACTTTAAACAAAAGACTAATGAGACTCTTTATGAAGCTTGGACCCGATTCAATAAAATGCTTAGAATATGTCCTCAACACGGGTTGAATACATTCCAAAAGGTCCAAATATTCTATAAAGGAGTCAATGTGGCTACTCGAAAAGATATTGATGTTGCAGCAGGAGGTTCAATCATGAAGAAAACACCCGAAGAAGCTCACACAATCATTGCCGATATAGCAGCACATTCTCATAATTGGCATCAAGAGATGGAGTTCTCTAGATCAACAACTGTTGCTAGTATTGAAAGCAACGATGAAATTGCTGCTTTAAAAGTTCAATTGGCAAATCAAGGAAGGCAAATTGAGAAGGTGACCAAGGAAATGCATGCTATTAGGGTAGGGTGTGAATTGTGCCAAGGTCCTCACCTTACTAGAGATTGTGATCAAACTACAATGGAAGAGCAAGCGAATTTCTTAGGTTACTTGCGAAAAGGTGAAATGAATTTCAACGATTTTCCGATGGTTAAAGCAATGAATCGGAAATATCCTCCTATCAACAGCTACCAAATAGGAGGACCTTCGGGTTCAAACAATAATACTTACCAAGGAGGAAATCCGGTTTACCAAAATAACCGGAATTTCTCAAATCAAAATCAAAGAAATGCACCACTTGGTTACAATCACCTAAACAACCGAAATCAACCTCAACGAAATTACCAAAATAATTTCCAACACAATCAACCACAACCACAAGCACCTATACAACCACAACCCGAGAAGAAATCCGGTTTAGAAGATCTTTTGAGAGATTTTATGGTTAAGCACGAGCAAACTGCGGAACTTCAAACTCAGCAAATTCGAAATCAACAAGCTACGATACAGAATTTAGAAAGAGATGTTGGAAGGATCTCACAGTTACTAGTAGAGAGACCACCAGGCGCTCTCCCCTCAAATACTCAAGTGAATCCCAACAATAGTCAAACAAGAAATGAGCAAGTAAATTCCATAACTACTAGAAGTGGGTTAACTGTTAACCTCATTGTTCCAAAGCCTCGTGTTCCTATTTCTATTCCAATTCCAAATGAAAAAGATTCTTCCGTGGAAGAGGATAAAGTGCCAACCACAAGTGCACCTAAAACTCAACCGCCATTAAAAGAATACAAACATCCAATTCCATATCTACAACGTTTGAAGAAAGATAAATTACAAGAACAGTACAACAAGTTTGCCGAAATGACTAAGCAAATTTGTATCAATGTACCACTTGTAGATGTTCTTGCGGGTATGCCAAATTATGGAAGGTTTATCAAGGATCTCATAGCCGATAAAGGTAAATATGAAGAAGTTTCAACCACATTCCTTAATGAGGAATGCTCGGCAATTTTGCAAAAGCAAAAGATGCCACCAAAACTTGGAGATCCTGGTAGTTTCATTATTCCGTGTCTGATGGGAGATTTAGTAATGTACGATGCATTAGCTGACTTAGGCGCAAGTATCAATCTTATGCCACACTCCTTGTACTTAAAACTAAACCTAGATGATCTAAAACCAACTAGGATGTGTATACACCTAGCTGATAGAACTTTTAACTATCCTATTGGTATTGCCGAAAACCTACCGGTTAAAGTTAATCATTTAATCTTTCCTGCCGATTTCGTTGTCCTTGAAATGGAAGAAGATAGCAGAGTTCCCCTAATTCTAGGGCGACCTTTTCTAAATACCGCCGACGCGATTGTGCGTGTTAAAGATAAAAAACTTAGTCTAGGTGTAGGGGAAGATGGAGTTACCTTAAACATAGATAAAGCTATGAAACAACCTATCCCCTCCGATGACGAATGTTATAAGGTAGACATTGTTGATTGTTGTGTTGAAGAAGAATTACAAGAACTACTAAATGTTGACACCTCGAACTTCACCCCAATGCGTGAAAGTAATGAATTTGATGTAGAGCTTGAACTTGACAAATTGTTGAAAGTAGTCATCGATGAAGATTGATGTGAGGAAGAAATTCTCAAGGAAGATGAAACTTTTGAAGAAATTACCGATAGTAATAGGTTCCGGATAAAATCTTCCTTGGAAGAACCACCAACCTTGGAACTTAAAGAACTCCCAGAACATTTGGAGTATGCTTATCTCCAAGGTAGGTCACAATTACCTGTTATAATTTCATCAAAACTCTCCGATAACGAAAAGAGTAGGTTAATGTTCGTTCTAAAAACTAACAAGAAAGCAATTAATTGGAAAACAATCGATATTCCAGGGATTAACCCCGCTTATTGTACTCATAAGATTCTAATAGAAGAAGATTTTAAACCCGTGGTACAATGGCAACGAAGGTTAAACCCTAACAGGAAAGAAGTTGTCAAAAAGGAGGTTATCAAGTTACTTGATGCTGGGTTAATATACCCTATATCCGATAGCCCATGGGTTAGTCCTGTTCAAGTGGTACCCAAGAAAGGGGGTACAACTGTCATCCTTAATGATAAGAATGAACTCGTTCCTACAAGAACAGTCACTGGTTGGAAAGTCTGTATAGACTACCGTCGTTTAAATGACGTGACAAGGAAAGATCATTTCCCACTTCCTTATATTGACCAAATGCTAGAACGTTTAGCGGGAAAAGAGTACTATTGTTTCCTTGATGGATTCTTCGGTTATTTTCAAATTTCCATTAATCCAAAAGACCAAGACAAGACAACTTTTACTTATCCATTTAGTACCTTCGCATACCAACGAATGCCGTTCGGATTATGCAACGCGCCAGGCACCTTTCAAAGGTGTATGATGGCAATATTTCACGACATGATAGAAGGAAGTATGGAAGTCTTTATGGACGATTTCTCTATTTTTGGAGACTCTTTCGATTCATGCCTTTCCAACCTCGAGCGAATGTTAATTCGTTGCGAGGAATCAAATCTTGTTTTAAATTGGGAAAAATGCCACTTCATGGTGAATGAAAGCATTGTTTTAGGACACAAGATTTCTCGAGATGGAATGGAAGTAGATAAAGCTAAGATCGATGTAATCTCAAAGCTTCCTCCTCCAATTAACGTTAAAGGAATTCGTAGTTTCTTAGGTCATGCGGGATTCTATCGACGATTCATAAAGGACTTTTCCAAAATCGCTCGACCCATGACTAAACTTCTTGAGAAAGATAGTACATTCGACTTCAATGACGAATGCTTACAAGCTTTCTCCATTCTAAAAGATAAACTTACGAATGCACCTATCATAGTATCTCCCAATTGGTCTAAACCATTCGAACTAATGTGTGATGCAAGTGATTTCGCACTAGGAGCCGTTTTAGGACAACGCCAAGATAACAAATTTCAACCAATATATTATGCAAGTAAAACACTAACAGGAGCACAATTCAACTATACAACTACCGAAAAAGAACTCCTTGCAATTGTATTTGCTTTTGATAAATTTAGATCATATCTTGTGTTATCCAAAATGATTTTTTTACCGATCATTCAGCCCTAAAGTACCTGTTCAAAAAACAAGATGCAAAACCTAAATTGATACGTTGGATTCTTCTCTTACAAGAATTTGATATAGAAATCAAGGATAAAAAGGATGCTGAAAATCTCGCTGCTTATCACTTGTCTCGTCTTGAGAATCCCGACCTAGAAAAACTAGATGAGTCAGTTATTCATGACACTTTTCCCGATGAGTTTCTAATGAGAATAGAAACCGAATTTGAAGTTCCATGGTTTGCGGATTTTGCAAACTATCTCGCTGCAGGAGTATTAATTAAAAATCAAACGTATCAGTAAAAGAAGAAATTCTTTGCTGATTTAAAGTTTTACTTCTGGGAAAACCCTAATCTTTTTCAAATAGGAGCGGATCAAGTTATCCGCCGATGCGTATATGATAAAGAAGCTCAATAAATATTGGAGCACTGTCATCAAGGCCCAGCTGGTGGTCATTTCGAACCTAGCTATACAGCTAAGAAGATCTTTGACTCAGGTTTTTATTGGCCAACCATTTTCAAAGATGCACACCATATGGTTAAAACATGTGATGCATGTCAAAGATCCGGCAACATCTCAAAAAGGGACGAAATGCCACAAAAAGGCATTCTTGTATGTGAAGTATTTGACATTTGGGGTATTGACTTCATGGGTCCATTTCCCGCATCGAATAAATGCAAATACATCCTTGTGGCAGTTGACTACGTTTCTAAATGGGCCGAAGCAAAATCTTTACCCACAAATGATGCCCGTGTTGTTGTGAACTTCCTAAAAAACCTATTTTCACGTTTTGGGATTCCAAAAGCATTAATCAGTGATCGTGGAACTCATTTTACAAATCAATTACTCGAGAAAGTACTTAAAAAGTACGGAGTTAATCATCGTTTCTCAACTTCTTACCACCCTCAAACGAGTGGCCAAGTTGAAAACACAAATTGAGGTCTTAAACGGATTTTAGAAAGAACGGTTAAAAATAATCCTAAAATCTGGCATCGAAAGTTAGATGATGCGCTTTGGGCATTTAGAACTGCATTCAAAACAATCATTGGTACTACACCTTTCCGACTAATTTATGGTAAGGCGTCTCATCTACCTGTCGAAGTTGAACACAAGGCATATTGGGCTCTAAGAGAATGTAACACTGACCTTGTGGAAGCCGGAGAAAACCAATTCTTACAACTTAATGAATTAGACGAATTAAGACTACAAGCTTATGAAAACTCTAAATCATACAAAGAGAAAACTAAGAGATGGCACGATGCATGATTAAAAGAAAGGAAAGAATTCGAACAAGGAGATAAAGTATTAGTTTTCCAATCACGTTTTAAGTTTTCACCTGGGAAACTTAGATCCCGGTGGACTGGGCCATATATAATAAAACATGTATTTCCATCTGGATATGCAGAGTTATATAGCAAAGAAGGTGGAACTTTCAAGGTGAACGGTCATCGACTCAAGTTATACTTTGACAGAATCAACACTACGGAAAGAGACGAAATCACCTTCTACCCTAAGGACAAGTAAATTTGGGGTAACTTTTAGGTTTTCAACTCCATTCTCGATCTTTATTTTTATCTTTAAGAGTGGGGTTCGTTCGGTCTTTCCCTAGCAGACATTAAAGAACTAGTCTTCTCCCTCCATTCTACCTTTTTATTTTCTTTCATTTTTTTTTTCAAGATGCGCAATCAATATGTCTACAACCACTTCTTTTTGATGTGCGATAATATTTTACCGAGAGATATGGTATTAGATATAAAGAGTAGATGCGATCAGGCGAGAAAAGAAATAAAGCAAGAACTTAATGAGAAAAATTATGCAAAAGGCAAATCAAAATCAGCTAAGAAGCGTCGAGCGCGTCATTTAGGCAAGTGTGTAAAATGTGGAAAACCGACTCATTACGGAGATTGCCCAAAGAACCAAACGGACTCTAATTACGAGTACGTAACCTTGTGCCGAGAAGGGCCTTTTAAATGTTCAGAGGAAAACCTCTTAAACCAACGAGGGTACGCCTACGAAGCCATGGGGAGCGAAATGGTACAACTCTACTACGAGGTGAGTCAACGCGGTTTCACCCTCTAAATCTTTTTCTCGCCAATTGTATGTTTGTGTGTGTTTGTATTTTGGTGTATTTTAGTTTGTATTTGCTTGTTGTGTTTTTTTTATATAAAAAATGGTTTACCATTTAAAAATTGATGAACCTTGAGTTCAACCTGTTTTCATTGAAAACGATAATGTTAAGTGTTACAACTGAATTGTCGTTCTTCAAATTGCACGAAATTTCTTGTTGGATTCATAAGACATCTATTAAATAGTAAACCACAAAAACAAAAGATAAAATTTAAAAATTTTTCTACTAAAAAAAATACTTTTTTATCAATAACCGTTAAAATATACAACTTGTAATCTTTGTCGTGGATAACGATAGGTGTAGCAACCGAATTTATCTCTACCTAGTCGATAGGAAACAAAGTTTTAAGTTTGAAAATTAGTTGGTTTAAAAGTATATAAAAATAGAGTGTATTTTAATCCCTATATTTTTTTATTTTTCATATACTTGTTTTAAAATTTAAAAATGTTAATCTTCTTAACAACAAAAATAGAGTGTATTATTTTGTTTTAAATTTATTTTTTGAAAAATTTAAAAAAACTTTAACTTTTAATATATTAAAATTTTATAAATTGAATTTAAATTATTTATAAATGGATAAAGACTAGGTATAACAAACGAAATTTCCATTACTACAAATATAATTTTTATAAAGGATATTTTAAATTTTTTTAATAAGTTATAAGTTAAATATAAAAAAAAAATATGGGCTTAATGCTTACGCGGTACGTGTAAGTTTCCACGCGAAACGCGTATAATTATAATCTACGCGTAACGTGTAGATCTACGCGAAACGCGTAATTCCAAAAGTCAGATCAGATAACTGATCAACCAAGCTCTCTCCATCAGACCTAAATTTTTTTTTTCTGCTTCTGCTTACTGTGAACGAAAGGGAGAACCAAAACCCACCAAAATCACTTCCAAAAACTAAATTAACACTCTCAATCTTCTCCAATTCTTCAATCTTTCAACATGCCTAGATTGGTAAGGGTCCTAAACCCATTTTATCACTTGTTCTTCAATTTTTTCATTATTAATTGTTCTAGCTTTAATCCGAATTTAATGCATGTTATTGCTATAATTTACTTGATTATTGCTATAACTATGTTTTTAGTATGATATTAAACCCTATTACCATGAGAGATTGCTGTTTAATTGATTGTTATAAAATTAGGGTTTGTACAAATTGGGGAAAATTGATGAATTGCCATTGAAGTGTATTATTTTGGTTATAATTATATGTTTTAACTGTTTTGGTAGTAATTAAAACCTTTAAACATGAGTTTAGTTGCTTGATCTCGCGATTTTAATTTTAGTTTATATTTGATAAATTTTCGTTATTGCCATGAATCAAGTACGAATTTTAATGATGCTAAGGATTATTTAGAAGATGGAATGCACACAATGTGATTAAATTGAATTAGATATGCTTAGCTCATTGTATGTTTTTCACTTGTGAATTAGACTTTGCTTATGGAACTTAATTGATGATTTTGAATTTTTTTTTGGTTTGTTTTTGCTTTGTTTTAATTTCTAGAACTAAAACTTTAACTGTTGTTGAAAAGTTGTTCCCTGTGGTATTAGTACAAGCTTACATAATCAAACTAAGATTATATACATAATATGATATGTTTGATGGTTATAATTGTTATATGATATGTTTTGATTTTAGACTACTTTGCAACCTTATATGCTGATATTTGAAAACAAGCTTCTATGATGAGTGTGGATTTTTTTGCTAACATTAACACACCCAATTGGGATGATTTTCTTGTTTTAAAATGTTATGCAGGAATTTCTTAGAGTGAGACCTGTAAACCAACCACAAGAAGAGGAACAAGTCACGCCCCAAATGGAATAACAACTCCAAACCCAACACCCGAACCTGAGATTCCCAAATGATGTACCTCAACGGTTACAAAAGGTTAAAGACTTACTATCTTTGATCCATAGAGAAACCTCTCCGGTTTACGTTGTAGATTTGGCTCACTTAGGACCGCCAATTAACTTAGATACACAAATCAGGGAGATTTTAAATCAAAGATTCACGAACGAATTTGGGGTAACTATGGTTTTTAATGATTTTGAGAGGTTGTTCAGTTTAACCCGTCATGTATATAAAGAATGGTGCTTAGAAGTCTATTCTACTGTTAGGATGAACCTACACCCAGAAAATATCGATGATACGAATTTTCTACAATTTAGGCTGGGTGGGATGTATATAAGAATATCCTTAAGCAACGTGACTACCGCATTAGGCATTTACACCATCGATGAGATGATGACTCCCGGTTTTAGGGAGTATATTTTTACTGGTGCTAGATATACCGGTAATTATGATGCTGGGGCAGTTTAGCAATCCTTTACTCGTAGGAATAAATATGAGGCCGGGCAAGAATCATATTAAAAGATTATTGATGTTCGGTTTAGAATAATTCACAAATTTATAGCGAACACAATAAACCAAAGGGCATTTGGAAATACAGATAAAATTAATTATACTGACCTTTGGTATTTAGATGTGATTCGAGATAGGGAGACCTTTGTTAGTATACCCTATGGAGTTGCCTACTTCTTGGGACATGTAGGTAAAGGTGCTCGAGGATCAAGTGAGATGTCGGGGGGTCATTATATCACTTGTTTAGGGAACTGGTTCGGACTCAACCCGAGTGAATCCGTACCATCGATCATACCTGTAGATCAAGGTGTTAGAAGTTTAGGATTGGATGTGTATAAAACCGCAAAAGCTATACAAGTGAGGGGTGGGGTACGTAGTTTAAGGCGACAAGAAGTTGCTGCTCCCGCTCCTATGGAAGAAGATGATGAACCTGAGCGAGAAACTAGGAGAAGACGGAGACAACCAGATCAGGCTAGTTCATCTAATGTAGGTACTTCTGATTTCGATATGTTACAGAATTCATTTAATTCATTGAGTTTAGATGTAAGGAACTCATATGAAAATTGGGGAAAGAGATCAGAAGATCAGTATACTAGTTTGTCTCGGCAATTAGGGGATGTGAGGCAAACTCAACTAGATCAGGGTAATATTTTAGAAAACATCTGATATGATCAAAGGGGCCAGGGAGCATAACTTGAGTGGGTACATCATCAGGCATATCTATACGCAGCTAACCCACAGAATTACGCACCTTCAGTTTTTTCCTCATACACCCCATGGCAAGCACCCGGTGATCCTCTCCCTCCACCTTATGACTCTAATGCTGCTCTAGCTGCCAGTCAGGATGCTTATCGGTGTTTTTATGAACAACAACGCCAAAATGAACAGCTGCAGCATCAGCAACAGGAAGAAGAAAATCAAGGAGGCCCACTATGGCCGTTTTTCTAGTTCTAGTTTTAAATAAATAAAAAATTTTGGTTTGTATAAAAAATTAATTTTAATGGTGTGTGTTAAATATTTTCTTTTACTTTTATTTATATATACAAAAATTTTAAGTGTGGGGTAAAATTTTCATACTATTAAAGTACAACCCCATCTTGTGTGTGATTAACATTTTTGTTGACAGGTACTTACGATGATGAGATATTCGACATAACTAACACAAAATTTATATTGTGATAAAAGGATTGGATACGTTCATATAATAAGGATTTCATGCTCTCCAATTGCATAACAAAAGAAGTTCTAAATACTTTACACTTTTTGCCCTCTCAAATTTATACATTTTATCTGATTTTATGTAATGAGAGCATTACATAATCTTAAGTGTGGGGTGGGAATATATAAATTCTCGAGAACTTATAACTTGGTGGTTTTTACGAAAATTTTGAAAATCTTTAAACAAATATACCTAGTCAATTTTTAAGGTAATTATGAGCGATTAAAGTTTAGGTGTCAAAAACCGAAATTATCGTCTCCATACATTAAAAATACATAATTTATTTGATTAAAACATAAAAAAGAAAATCAAGTATAACGAAATTTATAAACCCATATGTTTAGAACCATTTATCACATGTTTCTATGAAGTTTATTGCAGATGTCATTGCTTTGGAATGTATAAACCTGTTTATCCCATTGATGCGAGTAATAAAGGATGAATCAAGTCCATCCTTAAAGGAAGTAAAGTCTTCCGAATGTCGTTTTACTTGGTATAACATACTTCCTAAACTATATCATTTCATACTAATATCATATCACGATATAAAAGTACCGTGGGAAGAGAAAGTCTTGAACTTTCAAACCCGAAAATAAACTTGGTAGGTTAAATCCGAGTCGCTATCCAGTGCAAGACCGATTACGGTGTATAAGCTGGAGAAGGACCTATCCCGCGTGATAGCTCAGTCTTCACAGTTTTAACCCTTGAATTGAAATGTACAAATTGTCGTAAAAGACCGATAGAAATATCGCGTCAGGGGGCGCCCGGTTAAGAGTTCCATGATACTACAATTATGGGGGCAGATAGCTTGCTAATCGCCGACTGAGGCTTCGGTTTTCAGTTACCCTCAACCGGAATTTGAGGTTAAAACCGGAAAATGTGTCTAGTTTAAAAGCTAGCATGACATTTTAAAAAAATCATAAAACGTTTTCACAAGGTCCAATTTTCCATAAGGATCCAAATTTTTAAACCTTAATCACGAGTTTCAACTTTGTTTCTGTTGTCAGAATTTCATTTTGTGTAGTGTGCGTGTGATCCAATAAATATTGTGTAGTATTTCCAATGTGTTTCATAAAGCTTGTGTTTTCAATTCGTGTGGTGTGTGTGTGAAAAAAAAAATTAAAAAAAAATTGGAAGAAAAAGTGTGATTCATGTGGAATGTTATATTACAAACATTTCGATTATTTTTAAGCTGTATTGCTTGAGGGCAAGCAACTTTCAAGTGTGGGATATTTTTATATTGCTCTAAACATACATATATTTCAATGCAATATCATTTATATTTCATAGGCTTTTATAAAGACATTCAAATTGCATATTTCACGAGAAAAAGACTAAAGTAAACACGACAGTAAAGACCGAAGAAAAGCGAATAAACGTCGATTTAAACCAAATATTTATCGAGAAAACATTTATCCGAATTGAAGAACGAAGAAGACCGAAGAAAAAAGAGTTAAAACAAATGTTCAAGTCAGTATAAACGTCTAACAACGTCTAACAAGGGATCAACAGAAAACATTAAATTAAAAATGTGCTGTTTACACTTACGCGGATCGCGTAAGGATCCACGCGGAACGTGTAATGTTGTGAACAATTTCCAGATTCAGGTTAACTGCTACGCGAAATGTGTGCTACACTACGCGGATCGCGTAATGTTATGGCCAGTATTAAATTCCAAGTTCACGTGGGACGGTTGTTTTTAAATATATATTAACCATACTACAGAGCACGCTTAAGGGAATAAGCATATTTTTTCAGATACTTTACAGAGAACCCACCAATACAAGCACGCATATACAATAATCACCTACCACTTCTCAACTGATTTATATTCGAGAACTGCTATAATTTGAGGGACACATTTTAAAAGAGAGAGAGATTAGCTTAAAAATAGAGAGTAGTCAAACATTTGAATACTCTCACTGTTTCATTTACAAATATTTCAAAGTACTCCGTATCAGTTTATTTAGTTTTTAGTACTGTTCCATATTAATTTCAAGTTTCAAGAATTAGGATAGTTTCATTATTAAGGGTGTATTGTTCGTGATTAAGGGTATTATTGTTCGAGTGCAAGAGTGTTGTTATTATAATTTTCTACCATTTGAAGTTAATGAAAGTGAAGATTTTCGTAAGTTTGTTCTACTAAAATTATTGTTATCATCTTTTATCATTATCATTATTGTTATCATTATGTTTGTATATTTATATTTTTATGTTCATCCTATTAAAATGAGTAGCTAAGTTCCCATAGTGTTTACTTAGATGTAGAGCCCTAGTGAAATGGATTGTTATCTTTTGTAAATATTGAAATGTAGCTTAAGTATTTTTAACATTGAGCCTAGTCAAAAGAACCATTGTTATACGATTAGATATTTAATCCTTATCACTTAATTTTTTAGATATAAATAGCGAAAGTTATTTCTATTAATATAAATTAAGCTTTAACACTAAAAGTGATTTAGACGAACTCATGGATAAGTTATTAACACTAACTTAGAAATAAGGTTCGGTGGTTTGGTTAATATCATTAGTTATATAATCATGAAATTGTAAAAAGGGAAACCGTTACGATTTAGGTTTTGGTGAAAGTCAAAACTAGGTTAGGTCTCAATTTAAATACTTAGTGAATAGTTAACTATCTAAATAAGATCAAATGAAAATTAGATTAAATTTAGTTAGATGAAACTTTATATATTTGAAAGAAAATGCAAAGTTGTATATTAAAACATTTTAATAGGGCTTAAATTCAAAACAATCCATGGATCTAGAGGTGAAACATTTAAGTGAACACTATCATTTATATATATATTGCAAATTATTATTATTATTATTATTATTATTTTTCTTATTATTATTCATAAAAATTAAATTATAAATCAAGTTTTATCAAGTTTAAATACGCACTGTTTTGTCACATTAATTATAACTTACGCGAATCGTGTATAATTCCACACGAAACGCGTAGTTCCAATATATATGCGGAACGCGTATATATACACGCGAAACGCGTAAGAATAAATCCAGTACTGTTACATTTTTGTTTAATTCTAAGTTTTAATTAAATCCTTTTAAATTTACTTTTAATTAGTTTAAGTCATAAATTTTACAATACTGTAATTTCATTTATTTCACTTTTAATTAATTTTAATATTGTATTTTTATTAATTTAGTTTATATTTTAGTTAGTTTAATTAAGTTGTATTATATTATGTTTTATAACAAATTCCTAATCCAAAACCCCCTTTAAATTAGTTTAACTTCAAAGACTATTAAAAACCATTAAACACTCCATCTCCCTGTGGAACGAATCGGATTTACCTATAAAACTAAACTACGTGGATTGGACTAGTTGCATATATATGTGTGAAATCAACCCGAATTCATAAAACACCATATATACAATAAATCAATTCATGTAACAAAACAACTCAAATCCGTTCAAAATAAAGGTTACGATTCAGCACATCAAGCAGCAACGTTTTGTAGCTAGTGGTGAGATAGTAGCTCCAACATTATTCTCGATGTACCTAAATACAATATTAAGTAAAAATAAATATCATAGTGGTATTTAAACAGACACAACAATTCACATGTGAAGGTATTACTTATCCTAATATCTAAAAGTGTAGAATTCAACTTTAAAAATAAATGTCATTTTTGGCATCTAAACTGCTTCGAATGGGGGAAAGCCTTAAGGAAGTATTGCTCGTAGAGCCGTTTTCTAGTTATCTTGCGGAAATGGGCGAAATGCAATTGAAATTTTTTTGGAAAATTCCCTAGAAAATTTTGCCCAATTTTGTGGGGAATATAGTGACTTCAAATATGTGTTTTGCGACCATTAATTATCATCAAAATGAAACTACACTCTCATATATTCGCATTCAAAATAAAATTTGGAAACAAAAACTAAAATAAGGTTATGAATATAGAGAAATAAAAAAGCGGCTTAAAATACTCAAACAATAAAACCAAGACGTTATAAAAGCAGCAACGTTTCTCGATGTACCTAAATACAATATTAAATAAAAACAAGTATCATAGTGGTAATTAAACAGACACAACAATTCACATGTGAAGGTATTACTTATCCTGATATCTAAAAGTGCATAATTCACTTTTAAAAATAATAAAATGTCATTTTCGGCATCTAAGCTGCTTTAAACAAGGGAAATCCTTAAGAAAGTCTTTCTCGTAGCGCCGTTTTTCAGTTATCTTGCGAAAATTTGACTAATCTGCAATTGAAATTTTTTTGGAAAATTCTCCACAAAATATTTCCTGATCTTATGGAGAATGTAGTGACTTCAAGTATGTGTTTTGGGGCCACTATTTATCATCACAAAGAAACTACACTCTCATATATTCGCATTCAATATGAAATTTAGAAACAAAAACAAAAATAAGGTTATGAGTCTAGAGAAATAAAAAAGCGGCTAAAAATACTCGAACAATAAAACAAAGACGTTATAAAAGCAGCAAGATTTTGTGGCTAGTGGTTTGATTGTAGTCCCAACTTGATTCTGGATGTACCTAAATAGAATATTAAATAAAAACAAGTATCATAGTGGTATTTAAACAGGCACAATAATTCACGTGTGAATGTATTACTTATCCTAAGATCTAAAAGTGCAAAATTCACCTTTAAAAATAGTAAAATATCATTTTCGGAATCTAAACTTCTTCAAATAGGGGAAAGCCTTAAGAAAGTCATGCTCGTAGCACCGTGTTCTAGTTATCTTGAGAAATGGACCTAATCTGCAATTGAAAATTTTTCGAAAAGTTCTCAAAAAAAGTTTGTCCGATTTTGTGGGGAATGTACTGACTTCAAATATGTGTTTTGCGGCCATTAATTATCATCAAAACGAAAATACACTCTCATATATTCGCATTCAATATGAAATTTAGAAACAAAAATAAATATAAGGTTATGAATCTAGAGAAATAAAAAAGCGGCTAAAAATACTCGAACAATAAAACGAAGACGTTATAAAATCATAAACAGTTTGTAGTAATTGGTGAGATAGTAGCCCCAACATGATTCTTGATGTACCTAAATACAATATTAAATAAAAACATGTATCATAGTAATATTTAAACAGGCACAACATTTCACATGTGAAGGTATTACTTATCTTAAGATCTAAAAGTGTAAAATTCAACATTAAAAATAGTAAAATAGTAAATGTCATTATCGGCATCTAAACTGTTTAGAACAGGGGAAATCCTTATGGAATTATTACTCGTAGCACCGTTTTCTAGCTATCTTGCGAAAATGGGCCTAAGGCAAATGAAATTTATTTAGAAAATTCTCTACAAAATTTTGCCCGATTTTGTGGGGAATGTAATGACTTCAAATATGTGTTTTGCGGCCATTAATTATCATTAAAACGAAACTATACTCTCATATATTTGTATTCAAAATGAAATTTAGAAACAAAAACAAAAATAAGGTTTTTAATATAGAGAAATTAAAAAGCGGCTAAAAATACTCGAACAATAAAACCAAAACGTTATAAAAGCAGCAACATTTTGTAGCTAGTGGTGAGATAGTAGCCCAACATTATTCTTGATGTACCTAAATACAATATTAAATAAAAACAAGTACCATAGTAGTATTTAAACAGACACAACAATTCACATGTGAAGGTATTACTTATCCTGAGATCTAAAAATGCATAATTCACCTTTAAAAATAATAAAATATCATTTTCGGCATCTAAACTGCTTCAAACAAGGGAAAGCCTTAAGGAAATCTTTCTCGTAGCATTTTTTTCCTGTTATCTTGCGAAAATGGGCCTAATCTGCATTTGAAATTTTTTTGGAAAATTCCCTACAAAATTTTCCTTGATTTTGTGGAGAATGTAGTGACTTCAAATATGTGTTTTGCAGCCACTAATTATCATCAAAAAGAAACTACATTATCATATATTCGCATTCAGTATGAAATTTAGAAACAAAAATAAAAATAAGGTGATGATTCTAGAGAAATAAAAAAGCAGTTAAAAATACTCGAACATTAAAACCAAGACGTTATAAAAGCAGCAAGGTTTTGTGGCTAGTGGTTTGATTGTAGCCCCAACATAAATCTGGATGTACCTAAATAGAATATTAAATAAAATCAAGTATCATAGTAGCATCTAAACAGGCACAATAATTCACGTGTGAAGTTATTACTTATCCTAATATCTAAAAGTGCAAAATTCACCTTTAACACTAGTAAAATATCATTTTCGGAATCTAAACTTCTTCAAATGGAGGAAAGCCTGCTCCGTGTTCTAGTTATCTTGCGAAAATGAGCCTAATCTGCAATTGAAATTTTTTTGGAAAATTCTCCACAAAATTTAACCCGATTTTGTGGGGAATGTACTGACTTCAAATATGTGTTTTGCGACTATTAATTATAATCAAAATGAAACTACACTCTCATATATTCGCATTCAATATAAAATTTAGAAATAAAAATAAATATAAGGTTATGAATCTAGAGAAATAAAAAAGCGGCTAAATATACTCGAACAATAAAACAAAGACGTTATAAAAGCATAAACTTTTTGTAGCTAGTGGTGAGATATTAGCCCCAACATGATTTTCGATGTACCTAAATATAATATTAAATAAAAACAAGTATCATAGTGGTATTTAAACAGACACAACAATTCACATGTGAAGGTATTACTTATCCTAAGATCTAAAAGTGAAAAATTCAACTTTAAAAATAGTAAAATGTTATTTTCGGCATCTAAACTGCTTCGAACGGGGGAAAACCTTAAGAAAATCTTGCTCGTAGCGCCGTATTCTAGTTATATTGCGAAAATGGGGCTAATCTGCCATTGAAATTTTTTTAGAAAATTCTCCACAAAATTTTCCCCGATTTTGTGGAGAATGTAGTGACTTCAAATATGTGTTTTGCGGCCACTAATTATCATCAAAAAGAAACTACATTCTCATATATTCGCATTCAATATGAAATTTAGAAACAAAAACAAAAATAAGGTTATGAATCTAGAGAAATAAAAAAGCGGCTAAAAATACACGAACAAAAATAAGGTTATGATTCTGGATGTACCTAAATAGAATATTAAATAAAAAAAGTATCATAGTGGTATTTAAATAGGCACAATAATTCATATGTGAAGGTATTTTTTATCCTAAGATCTAAAAGTACAAAATTCACCTTTAAAAATAGAAAAATATCATTTTCGGAATCTAAATTTCTCCAAACGGGGGAAAGCCTTAAGGAAGTCATGCTCATAGCACCGTGTTCTATTTATCTTGGGCAAATGGGCCTAATCTGCAATTGAAAATTTTTCGAAAAATTCTCCACAAAATTTTGCCCAATTTTATGGGGAATGTAGTGACTTCAAATATGTGTTTTGCGGCCATTAATTACCATCAAAACGAAACTATATATTCGCATTCAATATGAAATTTAGAAACAAAAATAAAAATACGGTTATAAATCTAGAGAAATATAAAAGCAACTAAAAATACAAATAAAACAAAGACGTTATAAAAGCAGCACCGTTTTGTAGCTAGTGGTGATCTAGTAGCCCCAACATGATTCTCGATGTACCTAAATACAATATTAAATACAAAGTAGTATCATAGTGATATTTAAACAGACACAACAATTCATATGTGAAGGTATTACTTATCCTAAGATCTAAAAGTTCAAAATTCACCTTTAAAAATATTAAAATGTCATTTTCGGCATCTTAACTACTTTAAACGGGGGAAAACCTTAAGGATGCCTTTCTCGTAGCGCCGTTTTCTAGTTATCTTGCGAAAATGGGACAAATCTTCAATTGAATTTTTTTTGAAAAACTCTTCACAAAATTTTGCCCGATTTTGTTGAGAATGTAGTGACTTCAAATATGTGTTTTGTGGCCACTAATTATCATAAAAAAGAAACTACACTCTTATATATTCGTATTAAATATGAAATTTAGAAACAAAAACAAAAATAAGGTTATGATTGTAGAGAAATAAAAAGGCGGCTAAAAATACTGGAATAATAAAATCAAGACGTTATAAAAGCAGCAAGGCTTTGTGGCTAGTGGTTTGATAGTAGCCCCAACATGATTCTAGTTGTTCCTAAATATAATATTAAATAAAATTAAGTATCATAGTGGTATTTAAACAGGCACAATAATTCACGTGTGAAGTTATTACTTATCCTAAGATCTAAAAGTGCAAAATTCACATTTAAAAATAGTAAAATGTTATTTTCGGTATCTAAACTGCTTCAAACGGGAGAAAGCCTTATGGAAATCTTGTTCGTAGCACCATTTTCTAGTTATCTTGGTAAAAAGGGGCTAGTATGCAATTGAAATTTTTTTTGGAAAATTCTTCACAAAATTTTACCCAATTTTGTGGGAAATGTAGTGACTTTAAATATGTGTCTTGCGGCCATTAAGTATCATCAGCACAAAACTACACTCTCATATATTCGCATTCAATATGAAATTTAGAAACAAAAACAAAAATAAGGTTTTGAATCTAGAGAAATAAAAAAATGGCTAAAAATACTCGAATAATAAAAACAAGACGTAATAAAAGCATCAGCGTTTTGTAGCTAGTGGTGTGATAGTAGTCCCAACATGATTCTCGATGTAGCAAAATACAATATTAAATAAAAACAAGTATCATTGTGGTATGTAAACATGCACAATAATTCGCATTCAATATGAAATTTAGAAACAAAAACAAAAATAAGGTTATGAATCTAGAGAAATAAAAAAGCGGCTAAAAATACTCGAACAGTAAAATAAAGACGTTATAAAATCAGCAACGTTTTATAGCTAGTGGTGAGATAGTAGCACTAACATGATTCTCGATGTACATAAATACAATATTAAATAAAAACACGTATCATAGTGGTATTTAAACAGGCACAACAATTCACATGTGAATGTATTATTTTTCGTAAGATCTAAAACTGCAAAATTCACCTTTAAAAATAATATAATTTCATTTTCGGCATCTAAACTGCTTCGAATGGGGGAAAGTCTTAAAGAAGTCTTGGTCGTAGCGCCGTTTTCTATGAAAGTTGGAAACAAAAACAAAAATATGATTACGAATCTAGAGAAATAAAAAAGCTGCTAAAAATACTTGAACAATAAAAACAAGACGTTATAAAAGAAGCAACATTTTGTAGCTAGTGGTGTGATAGTAGCCCGAATGATATGCTTGAATTGGACAGTTTATTTATGCGGTGTCGTTAGGTCGTAAAACATCAATTCAGGATATCAACAGAAGAAGTTTATTGTTTAATTTAGACAAAATTGCTCATTTCATCCCTGTATTTTCTACTTTTTGTCTGTTTCATCCCTGTGTTTTATTTTCTACATTTTTCATCCTTAAAAGCATTTTAAAGTCCCAATTTCATCCCTCACCCTAACGAAGATTAACTGAATCCGTTAAAACTACACACAAGGACTATTCACGTAATATTTATCTAATTAATAGTTTAACTCATGGCCTATACAATAGCAATTTTACAGTAATAATTTTAAATTGCAATTTTACAACTTATTATTAATATGATTTGCATAACATTAACATTAGCTGTAAAATTGCAGTTTCCCCTGACTTTTTGAAAATAATAAGTTAGGTAGTTATGAGGGATGAGTGATAAGATTAGAGATTTATATACAATAACTATTACAAATATATTTACCATTACACATACATCTTACTTGCAACCATATAATGAATTCATTATACGTACTCACAATAAAACATGTATATCTCAACATAAAAATCACACATAATTGTCATAATATATGTTTGATAGTAAATTTAAAAAATTATGTTCATTCTTAGACAAACATTACACATTCTGGTAGAAGAATTTTAATTTATGTCATGTTATATAAGGTTTTTGTTTTCATTATATATTTGAAAATATTATAAGGTTTTTTAAATATCCAATGGATATTCATAAGCCCGTTTAATCCACTAGATATGGATATAGATGGATGAACTAAATTTAAATAGATATGGATATGAATATGAATTAACAAAACTAAATGGATATGAATATGGATATTGTCTCACCTCACCTGATACATACTAGATCCATTGACATTCCTAAAATGAAGGATTGAAGATGGAACCGTAAGAAATTGTGATGTAGAAGGAAGTAAAAAATAATTAGAATTGAAATTTGACAAGAGTTTGTTTATTCTATATTCAATTGCTCATTCTAAAAAATAATAAGTGGGCTAATTTCAAACACTTTAGTAGTTCAAACTATTAAACTATATTCTTCAAAAATTTATGGGGTCCCAATATTATATTTAGTGGTGTCCTATACAAAAATAAAGAAATTTTTTTTGATAAATTCGAAAAACTAGTGGTGTCACAGGACCCCGTAAGGGTTCACCTAAACTCGTCACTGGTTACTGGACTCATCGTCTCTAAAGCGATTAAATTTCTCCGGCGTTGAATCGTCAGCAAATTGTCCTTTCGCCATAATTTTATAAGAGCGTAGCATAGCGAATATGACATATATACTCCCTCGTCCAAATATATAATGAGGCCAACACAAATTTTCCAATTAAACCGGAGCTTAGGGTGCGTTTGATTCGTATAATCATCGCAGAAAATATATTGAAATTTTTAATTAGATTTCATCCGATTCTTACGTACATTTGAATTTTAATTTTATTTTTTGTTAGACGTAAAACTGAAGTTGATTTTACTAAAATTAGTGGAAAGTAATTTAGAGGCAAACAAGTAGTTACCTAATTCCAAGAACGGTTTCATACTCAGCCCTATCTGATTTTACACTTTTACTTGTGAGAGGAAGAAGGAATTCCATAATTAATAATTTAATTAGTTAAAAATTATGTGGATAGTCCTTGTGTATAAATTTTAACGAACTAAGTTAACCTTCGTTAGGGTGAGGGATGAAATTGGGACTTTAAAATGTTTTTAAGGATGAAAAATGCAGAAAATAAAACACAGGGATGAAACGGGCAAAAAGTGAAAAATACAGGGACGAAAAGGACAATTTTGTCTTTAATTTATATATGCTGGTCCTAAATCTATTATTCCTTCCTATGGGTTAGTAAGGGCAAATATAACCTAGGGTTATTCCTTGAGCGGTCGAATTTGAAACGGAGCTTATTCAGATAATTTAGTGATTAAGATTGGTTTGTACACAATTTAGTATCCAAGACTAGTGGCCAGGTACACCTTGTGTGGAGAGGCATGATCCTTTTGGTCCCAATAAATTAGCGACTGTTCGAAAAATCCAACCACCAAGTCCAACCGGTTTATTCTAGACACCACTTTATCCGAAATATCAAATTATGTAAAGGCAATTGTTGGGTTGATTTGATTTATAATTGTATTTAAATTATTAAAGCAATATAATTAAAATAAGCTAGCTAGCATGCAACACTAAGGACAGAGAAGACGTGGTTCACCATGATTTAAGATAACGTATTGTCGGGATGATTGCGAGACACTCATTGGTTAGATATACCTTGGTGTAAACACTAGATTCCCTATTAATTGATTTCTCGATTAGCATGTCACGAGGAACTAGGCTATCGTGATTCGGATCGGATGGACTATGCTCGACTCCCAATGCTTTATTCGGTTTAAGGATATAAGCGGTCTATCTTAGATGCAATGCATACCTTGGGCGAACGAATAAAGTAGCATAGCCTTATATAGATAATATCCAACTTTTATTAACACCTTAGCGTATCACCCAAGTGAGTGGCTATGATTGTGTTTCGAATTCCTTTCTGTTAATGGTTTGGTAAAATCTAAGGGTCTGTAGTCAAATTAGAACATCTGATAGTTCTCAGTCATCCTTAAAGATTTATAAGCTTAGTTTGTATTGTAGTGCGTTAAACTCCCAATTATGACTTAAACCAGCCCTTACTTAAATCTACCCAATAAATTCCTTAGTTATCCACCATGTACTAGACTTATAGTGGTTCCATAGCTTCTAAGCTTGACCATGCTCAGGTGGTACTATAGTACACCAACACTATACTCTACTGTAGCAACAGTATTTCCTCGAGTCTTATACTCTTGACCACTGTCTTGATCTGGTCCTACGGTAATTTCCCATGTACTTTATAGTATTTCTGATGGGTTCATACCTTGACCAATGTATAAACACAGATAATTAATTACCTTATAATTGTCGACTTTATAAAAGGTTTTAATCACGTTTATTGGTGGAAGGACGATAATAACGAGGTTTAATATCATAGACAGAAAGGGAGTATGAAATGATAATCATCCCTAACTAACATTATTAAATCATGGCAAACAAGCAAACAATTACTCAAATATCATGGCAACAAGCATTTCTAATATAAATAAATCACAAACATCCAACAAGAATATTATAATAAATTAATAAAAGAAAGGATAGATATTACCGAATAATGTCGGAAGAATAACACTTGTATTTCTTCATAATATCCATAGCGTTACAATGCTTGATAGCTTCTACTACTAACTGCATACTAATCTCCTATTGATCACTAGAGAGCGACAATAGAGAGATAATTATTTTCCTAATCTCTGTACTTTTCTTTCTCTAGAAACTAGAGAGAGAACTAATCTCCTATAGATTACTAGAGAGCGACTATAGAGAGATGTTTTAAAGAGAGAAGTGAAGAAGGTGTGTGTTGAAATGGTAAGATGAGCCACCTATTTATAGGAAAGCTTGATGGCAAAGTTGTAAATAAATGGCTGAAAAACCCCTGACAAGTGGGATGGCAGGTGGTATGTATAGGGGGTATGTCTAAACCTCTGGCAAGTAGGATGGCAGGTGGTATGCATAGGTTGTATGTCTAAACCCCTGGCAAGTAGGACGGAAGGTGTGACGGCAGGTAGGATTTTCGTTGAAAAAATGACTGGCAAACGACTGGCAGACCGTTTGGCAAGCCGTTTGCAGGGCCCGTTTGCCTTGGGCGTGTGGCGGCCCGTTTGCCATACTGGCAGGATGTTTGGCAGGCCGTTTGGCAGGCTGTTTGGCAGGCCGTTTGGCAGGACGTTTGGCTTGCTGGTTCGCTGAATCGTAACTTGATTTCTTGTCTTTAACCGTTTTTGCTCTAGAATCTTCGTTTTAGCTCCGATTCTCTTGATTCTTTTTGCACCGTCTTCGTAATCACTTGATCTTCAATTTTAACCGACGAAGCGGGTATTTTCCTGATAAAGTTCGAAATTTAATTGTTATTGGGCCTTAATACCGAGGTGAAAACGTGATTTTTTAGCCGATATCACCCAACATGATTCTCGTTGTACCTAAATACAATATTAAATAAAAACGAGTATCATGGTGGTATTTAAACAGGCACAAAAATTCACGCGTGAAGGTATTACTTATCCTAAGATCTAAAAGTGCAACATTCACTTTTAAAAATAGTAAAATGTCATTTTCGGAATATAAACTGTTTCGAACGGTGGAAAACCTTAAGGAAGTCTTGCTCGTAGTGCCGGTTTCTAGTTATCTTGCGAAAATGGGCCTATTCTGCAATTGAAAATTTTTCGGAAAATTCTACAAAAATTTTTCCCGATTTTGTGTGGATTGTACTGACTTCAAATATGTGTTTTACGGCCATTAATTATCATCAAAACGAAACTACACTATCATATATTCGCATTTAATATGAAATTTAGAAACAAAAATAAAAATAAGGTTATGAATATAGAGAAATAAAAAAACCGACTAAAAATACTCGAACAATAAAACAAAGAAGTTATAAAAACAGCAGCGTTTTCTGACTAGTGGTGAGATAGTAGCCCCAACATGATTCTCGATGTACCTAAATACAATATTACATAAAAACAAGTATCATAATGGTATTTAAACAGGCACAACAATTCTCATGTGAAGGTATTACTTCTTGATAATGCTAAAAACGAACATATATTTCATAGCATTATCCCTCAAGAAAGACAAGCTTTTAGTTGCAATTGTTCTATTTACAAGTGATATTCGTTTAAATAATAAAAGGTGAAGACAAAAGACAGATTCGATGAATTGAAGACGCAAACGACCAAAAATCTCAAAAGTACAAAATACAATCAAAGAGGTTCCAATTATTCATAAGAAACATCTCAAAATCTCAAGAGTACAAGGTGCAAAACGCAAAATACAAGATATTAAATTGTACACAAGGACGTTCGAAAATCCGGAACCGGGACCAGAGTCAACTCTCAATGCTCGACGCAACGGACTAAAAATTACAAGTCAACTATGCACATAAATATAATATAATATTTAAATAATTCTTATAATTATTTATATATTATATTATATAATAAAAATCGTCGGCAAAAGAAACAAAGGCATGTGAACTTCACCAGCTGGCCATGCGATTGCATGGGCTGGAAGAGTTAATTCCATGCGATCGCATGGATGACTTTTCCAGCCCACATGCCTATAAAACTCGCGGTTTTGATCAAAGTAAAACACATCTTTTTCTTCTTAATTCATACGTAAAATATATATATATATAAAATTATAATATATATATATTATAATTTTAATTTTAATTTTAAATTCTAATAATAAGGGTATGTTAGCGAATGTTGTAAGGTGTAAGTCGAAATTCTGTCCGTGTAACGCTACGCTATTTTTAATCATTGTAAGTTATGTTCAACCTTTTTAATTTAATGTCTCGTAGCTAAGTTATTATTATGCTTATTTAATACCGAAGTAATCATGATGTTGGGCTAAAAATATTAAGATTGGGTAATTGGGCTTTGTACCATAATTGGGGTTTGGACAAAAGAACGACACTTGTGGAAATTAGACTATGGACTATTAATGGGCTTTATATTTGTTTAACTAAATGATAGTTTGTTAATTTTAATATAAAGATTTAAAATTGGATGTACCTAGAAATAACTATATACACTCGATCGGACACGATGGGCGGGATATTTATATGTACGAATAATCGTTCATTTAACCGGACACGGGAATGGATTAATAGTCTATGGAATTATTAAAACAGGGGTGAAATTATGTACAAGGACACTTGGCATAATTGTTAACAAAGTATTAAAACCTTGTTACTGTTTAAGTCCCCAATTAGTTGGAATATTTGACTTCGGGTATAAGGATAATTTGACGAGGACACTCGCACTTTATATTTATGACTGATGGACTGTTATGGAAAAAAACCAGACGGACATATTAAATAATCCAGGACAAAGGACAATTAACCCATCGGAATAAACTAAAATTAACACGTCAAACATCATGATTACGGAAGTTTAAATAAGCATAATTCCTTTATTTTCATATTTAATTGCACTTCTAATTATCGCACTTTTATTTATTGTCATTGTATTTAATTGCACTTTTAATTATCGTACTTTTTAATTATCGCAAGTTTATTTTATCCCACTTTTATTTATCGCAATTTCATTATCGTTATTTACTTTACGCTTTAAATTAAGTCTTTTATTTATTTAATATTTTACATTAGGTTTTAACTGCGACTAAAAGTTTTAAAAATCGACAAACCGGTCATTAAACGGTAAAAACCCCCTTTTTATAATAATAATATTACTTATATATATTTGTATTTTTATAAATTAAAACTAATATAGCGTTAAGCTTTGTTTAAAAGATTTCCCTGTGGAATGAACCGGACTTACTAAAAACTACACTACTGTACGATTAGGTACACTGCCTATAAGTGTTGTAGCAAGGTTTAGGTATATCCATTCTATAAATAAATAAATATCTTGTGTAAAATTGTCTCGTATTTAATAGTTTTTCCTAGTAAAATATAAGCTATTTCATATACACCTCGCATAACATCAAGTATTTTTGGCGCCGCTGTCGGGGACTCATTTCTGCTTAAACGCCGGAAGCGCAACGCTATATATAAAAAAAAAGATTTTTATTAATTTTTAAGTTTACTTTTATAAAAATACGCTTTTGTAAAAATACGTTTTAAATATTCGAAAATATAAAAAGAAAAAAAAATTTATATTTTTGTTGTTAAGAGTTGTTAAAATTTATAAAAGTATTTTTATTTTAGTTTTTAAAATTAAATATTTATTTAAGATATTTATATTTTATTCAATATAAATCATAAAACAGAAAAAAATATATATAAAAGTTTACGGGCTACACTGTAGCAGCCCAACCCACCTGGCCCGAAAACCTACTCCATGCGATCGCATGGATTTTTAAGGTGAGGACCATGCGATCGCATGGCCCTGACAGACAGGCCACAGTTGACTTCCCAACAGCAATAATTACGTAATAATTATAATTATTATTAATTCTAAACCCTAATTAGGGTTAATTATAATATTATTTAGTTTAGTTTTTAGATTTAATTTGTATTATTTAGTTTAATTAGTTTAATTAAATTATAAAATTAATAGTTTTATAAAATAAATAATATAAAAATAATATTTTTATAAAAAATTGTAATTTTTACAACTTTAAGATTATTTTTATATTTTGTACCCTTTTTATTCGTTTTAGCGTAATATTTGTATTTTTCGCTCGTATTTAGTTTTAAGTACTAGTTTTTGCCATAGTATTTTTATTTCTAGATTTTTAGGGTTTGTAAAATCTCTTAAGTGCTTTTTCTTTAGACTAAGATTTAGGTGCTTTAGAATTTTGCGACGCCGTTTTTAAATTTTAGTACCTTTTTAAGTTATTTCCATTTGGGATATAGAATTCCTTTTAAGCTTTAATATTTTTAGACGCAACTTTTAATTCTTAAATTTTAGTGCCTTTTAAGTTACGACGCGCTACTTTCTTATTTTTATTTTTCGACGCCTATTATTTTTCGCCCTTTTTATTTTTTTCGACGCGCTCTTTTCTTTCTTATTTCTCGCCATCCTAGTTTTTAGGACTTAGAATTTTCTCTATTTCTTATCTAAAATTTCTTTAAATTACGAAAAATTATTTTAAGTGGTTAAATTGATAGATATCAAAATTTTCTGGTTCGTAGTAATAGTTGGATTTGTACGTGGACCGGGTTATTGGAGCCAAACAGTACTCAATTATATTGAGACCAAACGAATCCTGCCCCTCTGCTGCATCTTTTGGCTATTCGAAACGTGGGCAAAATCAGAAAAGTCTATTAATTGGATAACTTATATAATTTTTCTTTCTTTTTTATAACTCATAGGATATTCAGTGAATGCACCGAGCAAAACGTTCACCACCTTTTGTACGTTCACCACCTGTAACTCGATCAAGACATCTAGCAAATCCGTTGATTTTTCTTTAGAATCGTCATCCAGTCGACCAAGTACTCCAATTCAAATTTCCGATAATCCATTTTTTGAACCCGACCTCACAATTGAGAATCCGGAGAATATTCAAGGACGATTCATAGATCCTGAACCACTAATCTTTCCTCCGGAACCACCAATCATTCAAACAGAGATTGTTGAGGAACCAACCATTAAATCAGAATCCTCTAGTGATTCAGATTCAACAAATTCAATCATGGAAAATCTGGAACCTTTAAGTATGGAAGACCGAATGAGAGCTAAACGCACTGGTCAAGGTCACGCAATTACTCAACCAGACATTAATGCGCCAGATTATGAAATCAAAGGACAAATTCTACACATGGTGACTAATCAATTCCAATTTAGTGGTGCGCCGAAGGAAGATCCAAATGAACATCTTCGTACCTTTAATAGGATCTGCACTCTATTTAAAATAAGAGAAGTGGAGGATGAACAGATATATCTCATGTTATTTCCCTGGACTTTAAAGGGAGAAGCCAAAGATTGGTTAGAATCGTTACCTGAAGGGGCGATTGATACATGGGATGTTTTAGTTGAAAAATTTCTTAAACAATTCTTTCTGGCATCTAAAGCCGTAAGACTTCAAGGAGAAATTGTTACATTCACACAGAAGCCAAATGAAACTCTATATGAGGCATGGACCAGATTTGGAAAGTTATTAAGAGGATGTCCGCAACATGGTTTAGACACTTGTCAAATAGTACAAATATTCTACCAAGGATGCGACATCACAACAAGAAAAGACATAGACATAGCAGCTGGTGGTTCCATTATGAAGAAAACCGCAACTGATGCTTACAAAATTATTGATAACACTGCTTCCCACTCACATGAGTGGCACCAAGAAAAAGATATCGTTAGATCATCTAAAGCAGCTAGAGCCGATTCTAGCCATGACTTTGATTCCTTTTCCGCAAAGATAGATGCTGTCGAGAGACGAATGGAAAAGATGACTAAAGATATTCACTCAATACGAATTAGTTGTGAGCAGTGTCGAGGACCACATTTGAAAAAAGATTGTCTCAGTATTGAACTAACAATGGAACAAAGAGAGAATGTTTCATACATAAACCAAAGGCCTGGAAATAATTATCAGAATAATTATCAACCGCCAAGACCGATCTACAATCAAAATCAGAATTATAACCGAAATGTTCCATACAACAACCAACAAGGTCCTAGTAATCAACAAGTATCCAATAATACTTACAATCAGTAAAGACCTGTTTTTCAAAACAAACCACCACAAACCGATGATAAAAAGCCAAATTTAGAAGATATGATGTCGAAGCTAGTTGATTCTCAAACTCAATTTTTCACATCTCAGAAACAAACCAATGAACAAAATGCTCAAGCATTTAGAAATCAACAAGCTTCTATTCAAAATTTGGAACAAGAAGTAAGTAACCTAGCAAGGTTAATAGGTGAAAGAAAACCGGAAAGTCTACCTAGTGATACAAATGCTAACCCCCGGAATGAAACAGCTAAAGCCATTACCACGAGAAGTGGTATTACACTTAAACCACCTGAAATACCTGTAATTTCTGATGAAGCTACTCCACAAGAACCACAATCTGATCAAGATAAGGAAAAATAACCGGTAGTTGAAAAGGTTAATGAAGATAATACAGTTAAGGCTAAACCTTATGTTAAACCATACCAACCACCACTTCCTTACCCGAGTAAAGTGAGAAAAGAGAGACTTGAAGCCGAGCAATCCAAATTCTTGGATATGTTTAAACAGATAAATGTAAATCTTCCTTTCATTGATGTGATTTCAGGAATGCCTAGATATGCTAAATTCTTAAAAGATCTAATCACAAATAGAAAGAAAATGAAAGAACTCTCGGCCGTTACTATGATTGCTAATTGTTCTGCAGTGCTGTTGAATAAGATACCAGAAAAACTATCTGATCCAGGAAGTTTCACAATTCCATGTTTTCTGGGTAGTCTTAGTTCAATAGAAGCATTGGCAGACTTAGGTGCTAGTATAAATTTAATGCCGTATTCACTATACGCTAAACTAGACCTTGGAGAATTGAAACCAACACGAATAAGTATACAACTAGCCGATAGATAAGTAAAATATCCTAGAGGGATAATGGAGAACATGCTAGTTAAAGTTGGTACTTTAGTATTTCCAGCAGATTTTGTTATTCTGGATATGGAAGAAGATTCTCGAGTACCTCTCATATTAGAAAGACCATTCTTAAACACGGCTAAAGCAATAATAGACGTGTTTGGTAAGAAACTGACCCTAAGTATAGAGGACGAGAGTGTTACTTTTTCTGTTGATAGAGCTATGCAACAACCGCAATCTGCAGATGATATATGTTATTATATTCAAACTATAGAATCACATGCAGAGTTGTTAGAAGAATTTCCAGAATTACAAGGAACAGGAGAATGTTCTTTAGGAGAAGGAACTGAACCAATTGATGAAACTAAAATGTTAGCTACACTTATGGCTAATGGATATGAACCAACAACAGAAGAAATTCAAATGCTAAAAGAAGAAGACAGATATCGATATAAATCATCGATAGAAGAACCACCAACATTAGAGTTAAAGCCACTTCCAAACCATTTGGAATATGCTTATTTACATGGTGAATCTGAATTACCTGTAATAATGTCGTCTTCTCTTACTGAAAATGAAAAATCACAACTCATTTCTGTACTAAAAGCTCATAAACCAGCCATTGCATGGAAGATTCATGATATTAAAGGAATAAGTCCTTCGTATTGAACACATAAAATCCTTATGGAAGAAGGTCATAAAACATATGTGCAACGCCAACGAAGACTAAATCCTAATATGCAAGATGTTGTTAACAAATAAATTATTAAACTGCTGGATGCAGGTTTAATATATCCAATTTCTGATAGTCCATGAGTAAGCCCAGTTCAATGCGTACCTAAGAAGGGTGGCATGACTGTCATCACAAATGAGAAAAATGAGCTTATTCCTACTAGGACTGTAACAGGATGGTGTGTTTGTATTGATTATAGAAAATTAAATGACGCCACCAGAAAAGATCACTTTCCCTTACCTTTCATTGATAGAATGTTGGAAAGATTAGCCGGAAATAGTTACTATTATTTTCTTGATGGTTTTTCCGGATATTTTCGAATTCCAATAGCACCCGAGGACCAAGAGAAAACCACATTCACGTGCCCTTATGGTACTTTTGCTTACAAACGCATGCCATTTGGACTTTGCAATGCCCCTGCAACCTTTCAAAGGTGCATGATGGCAATTTTTCATGACATGATAGAAGAATGCATGGAAGTTTTCATGGATGACTTTTCAGTCTTCGGTGATACATTTGAAACATGTCTAGTTAATCTTGAACGAATGCTTATTAGATGCGAACAATCAAATCTAGTTCTTAATTGGGAGAAATGCCATTTCATGGTTAAAGAAGGCATCATTCTTGGACATAAAATCTCAAAGGAAGGAATTGAAGTGGATAGAGCTAAAGTAGATGTAATTGCTAAACTTCCACATCCCACCAATGTTAGAGGAGTTAGGAGTTTTCTTGGGCATGCCGATTTTTACCGACGTTTCATAAATTTTTTTTCTAAAATTGCCACTCCTATGAATAAACTCCTAGAAAAGGATGCTCCATTCATCTTTTCAGATGAAGGTATCAAATCTTTTAATATACTTAAAGAAAAACTCACTAATGCGCCAATCATGATAACTCCAAATTGGAATCTACCGTTTGAACTTATATGCGATGCAAGTGATTTTGCAATGGGAGCCGTTTTAGGACAAAGGATTGAAAAACGATTTCAACCTATATATTATGCTAGTAAGACATTACAAGGAGCACAAACAAATTACACAACTACTGAAAAAGAACTCCTTGCTATTGTCTTTGCTTTTGACAAATTTCGTTCATATCTCGTTCTAGCTAAAATGGTGGTCTATACCGACCATTCTGCACTTAGATACCTATTTTTGAAACAAGATGCCAAACCAAGATTAATCCGTTGGATCTTACTTTTACAAGAGTTCGATATTGAAATCCGAGATAAAAAGGGAGCAGAAAATCTCGCCGCTGATCATCTTTCTCGTCTTGAAAATCCCGAATTAGAAGTTCTAAATGAATCAGCCATACAAGACAACTTTCCTGATGAATATCTATTGAAGATAGATTATAATGAAATTCCATGGTTTGCAGACTATGCAAACTACTTAGTATGTAGATTCCTTGAAAAAGGATTATCGTACTAAAAACGAAAGAAATTCTTTAGTGATATAAAATACTATTTCTGGGTAGATCCACATTTCTTTAAAAGTTGTCCCGATGGAATAATACGCCGATGTGTATTCGGAGATGAAGCTAGTAAAATTTTAAACCATTGTCACACAGGACCAACAGGAGGGCATTATGGGCCTCAACTAACAGCAAGAAAAGTTTACGATGCTGGATTCTATTGGCCTACAATTTTCAAAGATGCGCACCTTCTTTGCAAATCCTGTGATGCTTGTCAAAGGGCCAAAAAAATAAGTCAACGTGATGAAATGCCACAAAATGTCATTCAAGTATGTGAAGTATTTGACATTTGGGGTATTGACTATATGGGTCCATTTCCAAAATCTCATAATAATCTATATATTCTCGTAGCCATTGATTATGTATCTAAATGGGCGGAAGCACAAGCTCTCCCAACTAATGATGCACGAGTTGTAGTCAACTTTTTAAAATGTCTTTTTGCAAGGTTCGGAACACCGAAAGCTTTAATAAGTGATCGGGGTACTCATTTTTGTAATAATCAACTTGAGAAAGTTCTCAAAAGATATGGAGTAACTCATAAAATCTCCACCGCATATCATCCACAAACAAGTGGACAAGTTGAAAATACCAACCGAGCATTAAAACGTATTCTAGAGAAAACCGTAGGATCAAATCCGAAAAAATGGTCCATGAAATTGGAGGATGCACTCTGGGCTTTTAGAACAGCCTACAAAACTCCAATTGGAACCACACCTTTTAGACTCGTTTACGAAAAAGCATGTCATCTTCCGGTAGAAATTGAACAAAAAGCATTTTAGGCTTTGAAGACATGTAATCTTGATTTACATGAATCTGGACGTCTACGGTTAAGTCAATTAAACGAATTAGAAGAATTAAGACATGAAGCATACGAAAATTCGTTAATCTATAAAGAAAGAACGAAGAAATGGCATGATAAAAGAATCAGAAGTTCAAAAGAATTTAAAGAAGGAGACAGAGTTCTTCTTTTCAATTCACGATTCAAGCTATTTCCTGGAAAATTGAAATTAAGATGGTCTGGACCATTTATAGTCAAAAGAGTGTTCCCATACGGAACGGTAGAATTAATAAATTCAAATGGAATTGAATTTAAAGTTAATGGTTACAGAGTTAAACATTACGTACATGATCCGATGGAAGTTAACAACGAAGTTAATCACAATTTCAACACCACAGCTAACTAATTGTGGGGAGAATCAAGTCTTTAAATGATAATATGTATTTCTGTTAGAGTAAGATGTTCTGTTTTCGTGTAGTTTTCGAGAATGGAATCCGAATGGTCTTTCCCTAGCAGACCCTAAAGAACTAGTCTTCTCCCCCCATTCTGATTTTTTTTTTTTTTAGGTTTTACGATATGAAGACTTCCTGTGAACTAAACTATGGTCTAATGCTACACGCTTTAATCACTAAACGTAATAATGACACCCTTCCAAGTGAAATAGTATCATTAATCAGAGGTAAATTGGACGGAGTAAGAAAAGAATCCAGGAACGAAAATAATAAGTTACAATTTGGTAAAGGAAAATCAAAATCCGCAGTGAAAAGAAGAGCACAACACCTTAAAAGATGTCACAAATGCGGAAAATGGTCACACGAAGGTGAATGTTCAAATAATCAAACCTATTCAAACACCGAATTTGTTACTTTATGCAGAGATGGACCGTTCATATGTTTAGAAGAAAAAACGTTGAATGCTCGAGGTTACGCCTATGTAGCTATGGAAAACCAATTAGTCCGACTATCTTATGAGTGGGCTAGAGCATATCACTAAGAAATCTATCTCACAGGTAAATATGTACAGTTTTTATTTTTATTTTTATTTTTAACCTTTTGATAATAAACGCTAATTTGTTCGCTATAAAGTATTAAATTGGTATTCAATAAAATTAGGTCTTGCGACCGAAATTATTGATATCATACTAAAATTTATTACATCACTGCGAAATTTACCGTTTATTCTTAAGGTATAAATATCTTTAATCAATCAACCCAAAATATTTCAAAAATTCGTCATGAGTTAAACTAGGTTATGAAACCGAAATTACTTTACCGAAAAGAGGGGCGCATATTTTTGATAATATTTGATTGATTAAAGTGGGATAAAAGCCAAAAAGATTTTTAATTTTATTTTACTTTATTTTTAAAATTAATATTAAAATAATATTGTAAACTTTTTAAATCAATATATTTAAAATTGTAGATATTTGGAAAATTAATATTTTTAATATAAGTTTGTATGTATAAAACCAAAAATATAATATAAGTTTAGTGAGAATCTTTAAATTTTATTAATATGAATTTTTAATTTTATGCATTTTAAATTTAAGTTTGGTGTGAATTTAAAAACAAAAATTTACTTTATTTCGTTAAGTTAAAAATATGATTTTTAAAATTCGTCGTGAGTTGAAGACTAGGTCGTTGAACCGAAATTGCTCTACCCAAGGGAGGGATGAGAACTTTTATTATCATTATTTTTAATCTTATTGAATTAAAGTATGCCAAAAATATTTAAAAAACCCAAAAATCTTTATTTTTAAAACCGCGCTTAAAAATTGACAAATTTTAAAATTTTTGTCGAGGGATGGACTAGGACAACGATCCGAAATGCCCTCATCCTAAAAAGATGCAAAATTTTAATTTTATTAATTTATGTTTTAGAAGTTATAAGGTTTTTATATAAAAAAAAGGCCAAAACACTGTACCCGGACCCCCATGCGATCGCATGGGGTTTACACTCCAACCTCATGCGATAGCATGAGGCTGGATTTCAGGCCAGATTGATAAAAAGAATAGCTCGCTGTTCTGTCCACAACACACACAAATACACGAAAATACCCCAAAATACTCTCTAAAATTCGAAAATTTTCACTGTAATTCGTCAAATTTCTTGCTCTAATCATGCCTAGATTCTCATTCTTCAGCAAAAAGGTAAAAATTACACCCCTAAACTCTATAAATTCCTAGTTTTTGTGATAATTACCAATATTTTACCTAATGCAATTTTGTTAATTTCTAGTGCAATTAGTGTTAAATTGTTAGTATTTTATGCATGTATAACCTAGATTGATGCTATTTAACATGATTTGAAGCCAAAAACTTCAAAATTTTTAGAAATCTAGGGTTTGTGTTCTTGAGCAATTTGGGGCTTTTTGATATAAACAGGTTATGGCCGATTTTTGTCATGAATTGTTACTAAATTGAGTAGTGTAACATGTTTAGGTAGTTAAATAATCCAAACATTGATCCTAAACATGATTTTTGGAGATTAAAGTGGACTTTTTAAGTCCAAAATTCATGAACTTGATTAATTTGATATATTTGCTATTTGAGACTTGTTTAATTATTAGTAATGACTATTTTGACATGTTATTTGAGTTAAATGCTTATGAACTTTGTATACATTTTCATATGTGCTTATTTGAAAAAGTATAGAATTGTAAAAAATGTGAAAATGTGTATAAGTTTAATTTTGATTTAACATGTTATTGTGATTGTTTTAAGTTGTTATTTTGCTAACACTAATACATATTTGGATTCACAAACTTTGTGTTTAATGTGTTTTGCAGAAAGCCGATACTGGAGGTTCATCATCGTCATCATCTAGACGACCTGCTCCAGCACCAGAACCAGAACCAGAAATGCAATACGAGCCAGAACCCGTATAAGTACCACAACAGGAACCACAACAACAGCCTGATCAACATGTACCTTATTATGACCCACTACAGTTACCTAATGAATTCATAGTATTTCCGATGCATCCGCCTGTAGAATACCCAACGATTCCTGAACACACGTTGCATCCTAATCCGAGATTCGATAGACGATGGAGAGATTACCCGGCATATCAAAGTAATAAATTTAAATTGGTAACAAAAGAGGTAGAGGTGCCGAGGGTAATTGATTGGAATCCTTTGGAAACGGTCCATCTAGCTGACCATGTTAGACAGCATTTGATTCAAAAGTATGACAGTTCTTCTTTTACAGATTGGGAACGTCTTTTCACCATTCGTAGACCTGTATATAAGGAATGGTGTATTGAGCTGATGAGTACTATAGCATTAAATGTAGATGTAGATAGGTTAGATGATAGAAGTTTTCTTAGATTTATCCTTGGCGGTAGGATGTACAGAATGTCCATGATGGACATGGCCAGGGTATTACAGATTTACACTCCTAGTGAATTGCTACTACCCGATTGTATGAATTTGATTTATTGTGGTGAAAGGGTAGATAGGAATTTTGACGCGAACGCCGTTTGGAGGCGTATGTCAAACTATAATGTTTTTACACTCGGAGGAAAACACTCATACTTACATATTAACAAAGCCGAGCTTTGTGTAATTCATAGATTTTTGGCTAACTCGATTACACAGAGAGGTCACAATAAGGAGAAAATGACCTTACATGATTTATTTTACCTAAAGTGTATTCGAGACCCGAGAAGCTTTGTTAATATCCCTTACTGTGTTTGTTTTTATTTATCTAAAATGGTAGAAGGAATGCAGGACGGGAGTATAATAGGAGGAGGAATTTTTGTTACTCTCATTGGAGAGTATTTAGGTGTTGATAGGAAGTAAGGGGGTCCATTACAGGTTTGTAGAGAACAGGATGAGACCATAGGATTACGGGTTTATGCGGGTGCTAAGGTATTGAAGAGTAGACGCAACCAGGCAGTTCCCTATGAAGGTAATCATCCTCAGGTAGAGAGAGGCTCAGATGAGGAAATGGAGGAAGCAGAAGACATTAGGGATGTCTTTTGAGATGCTATTCTTGACGTCCATGTTCGTATAGATGAGGAAGCAATGACGAACGCAGCCAGACATAGTATGTATGAGCAGTGGAACTCCAAGCGAGTATACGAGGATTATAGGCGACGCCAACACGATAGCTGGCTAGTACATCAGCACCAAATCATGAGTCAGCTATCATATCAGGTACCAAATAATTACGTGCCTACTCGACCTGCTCATTTTCCGCCACACAACCCCGACATCCGACCACCCTTTAACCGGTATGACTATAACCAAGCCTATCAGAACACCTATAACCAACAATGGAACCCACCTGACGAGTTGAACTGGAACCCCTATCCAGACTGATTTGGTTCCATTGGTTATTTTTATGATTTTTATGTTTTTATCTTTTTATTTATTCATGTTTAAACTTATGTTATTGGATATATTTGTGAAATTTTATCATTTTTATTAATATTGTGTACTAATATTTCCCATTTAGGATTTGAAAGTTTGAAAGTGGGATTTTAAGTCCCATTCAAATTGCCATGCATGTTTATATTTGTATTGTATGTATATTGTCGATTGTACAAAACAGGGTAAAACAGCGCATTTTCAAAGACTGGCATTAAGTTCAGCAAAAGCTAGTACTTTTGACGACAAAACGAAAAATAAATGTGATGTAACAACAAGACGGAATGAACAAATGATGTGCACCATTTATCATTCAGCAAACAAACGCCAATATGTTTGGAAACTTTGGTAAAATTTAATTATTTTTCTACGCTAATCACCCTCAATAATTTAAATTGTTACTGATTTCTTGCAAATGAGGGCATTGCAAAATCTTAAGTGTGGGAAGGGGTTAAATTCTTTCGGATTTTTAAAATTTTTAACTTATACACTTGGTTACCATTAAAAATACTAGTAACGCAGTAGTTGTATTAGAATCTAGTGCTCTCTGATAATAAAGAACAGCCCTAGTCTTATATACTGACTACCCAATTCTAGTAAAAATTTTCAATTAAATGAATTCAAACTCATGTTTATACATATTTATGAACGATAAAACTAGGTGTTAACACTGAAATTATTGTTACCTCGGAAAGGACATAAATTGAGAAACAAACCAAAATGTTAGAATTCATTTAAAATGGAATAGAGGACAATAAAAAGGAAAATAAAAGCCAAGTGTGGGAAAATTTACCAAGTTATTTAAAACATATATCACATATTTTTGTACAAATAACTGAAGATACTTTTGCTTTGGACTAATCTAAACAGTTTTACCCAATTTACTGTAATACATTTAAAAGAAAGATGGATCTATACGATGAATCAATTCCATCATTAAAAGGAAATAAAGTCTTTCGAAAAAGAAACGCGCTTCTTGATTTAGGTCATGAAGTTGTCGTCCAGACCAGCTGTAGGTTGACGAAAAATCTAGAAAAGTCATCACTAAAATCAGCAGGAAATCCACGGACCTCAGCATCAAACAGGGTCGCCAAGTGGTCAGACTTATCCTAACCATGAGAGGATCTGTCTTGTAAAATGGGGAGAACACCGTGCAAATTAGCTGGATAAGACTAATGAACCAGATCCCCAGAAAGGATAATCTCCTTAAAGATCAAAAATCAGCTTTTAAGCCTGATATTACTCAATCCTAGAGATTGACCTTAAAGATTGAGAATTACAAACTCATAGAATTCGATGATATCTAACCTCGAGCATGAACGAGAAAATATTTTGATCAAATTAAAACCGATTTGTTTTCTGAAAACCCATTTTTAATGCGTTCATTACCATTGAACGTAAAATCCTAGGAATTCACCTGGAATTCATTAGGTCACCTGAACCAAATCGGGTGTCAACCGTAAGAACGGTGGTTGCATAGCATGGTCAAAGACAGGACCTTGTGCCAGACCGAAAAATTATAAGGGTGAGCTTTACTATTGCTCCTACCAAGGATAGTAATTGCATCCGACACATTATATACCATAATTAAAAGCATGTTTGGGGACATTGCCTTAACAGTTGCTTGTTCAACGCTTTCCTTTACAATTGGACGGTAGTTTGCCGAAAGGTAATATACAGAGCAAGTATACTGGACATGTTGATTTCCCAATACAAGGTTAGCAAGTGGGTGACACAAAACCAAAAGTTTTGAGCTAAAATTGTCAAATCTGAAACCTACCAAACCCACAAAAACAATTTGCAAACACCGGTGAAGGGTTATCCCGGAAAACTTATCTAGGGTAAAAGCTAGATTTAATTTTCAAAAGATCAAATGTTTTCATAAAGTTCCAATTTCCTTAATGGATCTAAACTTTTATAGTCATGTGGGACTGTAAACCATGTTGAGATAAAAGGATCAGAACAGGTTTTCAGCTCAGGCTAACGGCTATTTCTTTTTTAGTCAAAAGTAGATTCCCTCAAAAGTAACAAAACTCCATTCCAATAAAGGAATTAGCTGTTACTTTTTCTATCTTATAAATAGCTTAGCTTCTCATTGTAAACATATAACAATTTAGCTTGTATCAAAAATTATCTATCAATACAAACGATCAATTTTAGTTTAAACATGGTATCAGAGCTAACGATATAGATCCCTGATCATTATACACGTTTTTTAGTCTCATCTACCTAAGAGATTACTGCCATGTCCGAGGACGGTAGTCATCTCCATTCTGAGTCTCAAAGTGAGTCATCGGGCAACAAAACTGATTTTCAAATTCAATTGGAAAACTTTTTCAAAAATGGTATGAGTTTTCAACCTAGACCCAAATTGACTAGTAGCTTGAAGATTAATATTAATCTTAATAGTCAAAACTATGCACTTTGGTCACGAATGATGAAAGTGGCCATAGGAGGTGAATCGAAAAACCTCCTAAACCACCTGAGTTCAAACGCATCTGAAAGTGATGACTCAAGCAATAGTCAATGGGAACAGGATGATCTCGTTGTTTTCTCCTGGTTAATACAAAACATTGAGCCAAATCTCGCAAGTGATTTGACATCTTTTCCAACAGCCAAGGGCCTTTGGGATGCCCTAATTACCACTTACAGTAGTGGTCAAGATAAACTTCAAACTTATGATTTATATGTAAAAGCAATTAAAATGGAACAATCTAACATGTCTTTAGAAGAGTTGTGGATAAAGATGCAAGGAGTATGGGGGGAACTCGAAAGAAGAGATCCAAACCCCATGGAGCATCCATCCGACATCTCAAAATACAACAAAATACGAGCAGAACAAAAATTGTTCCAATTTTTAAATGCTTTAGATCAAAAACATGATACCATTAAACGAGAAATGATGAGATTAAACCCATTACCAACTGTTGAAGAGGCATATGCTGCCGTGAGAAAGGAAGCAGCACACCAGCAGATTTTAGGGTTAGCCACGAATGATTCTTCAACCAGTCATGGAATTGCAGTTGGGTTAGCTGCAATTGACGGCAAAAAACCACCGGCTCAACCTCACCGTACCGGTCATCCACCCAAATTCGATAAATCAAAGTTAAAGTGTACAAGGTGTGGAAAATCCAAGCATACGATTGAGCAGTGCTTTGAGATTAAGGGGTATCCAGAATGGTGGACAAAGCCAAGCAAAGGTAAAGCATCAATAGCCGCAGCCGCCGATGAAACCACCACCACCGCCGCCGATCAAGGCTTTAGTGGTATTGCTTCCTCCTCAAAATCCACGGGTATAAAACTCAAACCCTTTATTTATTTTTTTCCAGATATAGGGAAGATAAAATCTAGGGTTTGTGAATTGAAAAAGTCATATGGGGATGATGAACTAGGGAGGGAAACTTGTGGGGATGATAAACGAGTTACATATACACATAGGTATAACAAACTAGCTACAGATGTACATAAACCAATCAACCACAAAAGTACTAGTTGTGGTTTAATTAATAAAAAGGGGAACATGTGGTAGATATGCATGGGAACAATAAAAAAATTCGGTCAACATAATGGAAAAAAGAGGAAACATAAACCAATCAACCACAAAAGTAGGTGTGATTTAATTAATAAAAAAGGAGAACATGTGGCAGATATGCATGAGGACACTAAACAATTCGATCAACATAATACAAATGATTATGGGCCGAAACAAGTGGGGAAGCCCACTATGGGTATATGGGGAAATGTTAGCAGGCCAAAATTTAAACATGGTGGGAAAATATTAACAGCCCAAAATAAACATGACTCTATAAATACTACAAGTGGGCCAGCCTGTTTACAATCAAAAATTGACCCTCAAAATGTAAATAAATTTAATATGCCAAACAAACCCGAGCCTATTATTTCGTGTCAAAATACATACTCTGTCTTGTCTAAAATAGAAAAGGACCCTTCCGAAGCGAATATTGTTTCAAATAATTTCAAATCTGAGTCTTGGATATTTGACTGTGGAGCAACGGATACTATGACCTTTGACGAAAAAGATATTATTTTTAAAACAAAACCTAGGAAAAATAAGATTCAAACGGCTAACGGTGAAATTGTTCAAGTCAAAAGTGGTGGTACTATTGAAATATCACCAACGATTAAACTACCTAATTGTCTATATATTCCAGCTTTATCTCATAAGCTGTTATCGGTAAGTCATGTTACAAAGGAATTAAACTGTAAAGTCCTAATGTATCCGACTTTCTGCATCTTGCAGGACATCCGGACGGGACTGTTGATTGGGCGTGGCACTGAAAAAGGGGGGTTATACTATGTTGACGAAGTTTCTCAACAAGGTACCGTGTCACTTGCTCACGGAACGCCTACGTGAGAAGCTTGGTTATGGCATAGGAGGTTGGGTCACCCGTCAGCCGGATATTTACATGCTTTATTTCCTAGTTTATTTTCGTCGAATGTTATCTTAAATTGTGAAACTTGTATTTTGGCTAAAAGTCACCGAAGTACCTTTAAATCTAGTAATACTAGAAAAGATGTACCTTTTGCCTTAATTCATTCTGATGTATGGGGTCCAGCTCCTGTTAACGGGGGAAAAAATTTTCGTTACTTTGTTCTCTTTATTGATGACCATACAAGAATGACATGGATTTACTTCTTAACCCACGAATCTGAAGTGTTTGACAAATTTTCCCACTTTTATAAAATGGTGCAAACACAATTTAACAAAAACATCCAGATTTTGAGATCCGATAATGGAGGTGAGTTTGTCAATAATTCAATGAAACGTTTTTGCGAAGATAAAGGGATTATTCACCAAACATCTTATGCGCATACCCCCGAACAAAATGGAGTAGTCGAAAGAAAGAATCGGCTACTCTTAGAAATGACAAGAGCCTTATTAATTGAATCTAAAGTTCCGAAAAGTGTTTGGCCCGAAGCTCTTGCTTCCGCTACCTATCTTATCAACCGTCTACCTACAAAAGTTTTGGGTACAAAAACCCCTAAGGATGTGCTTTCCCAATTTCATACCCTTCCGACCTCTTTTAGCCTTGAACCTCGTATATTTGGGTGCTCGGTCTTTGTCCACATCCCAAAACATGAGCGTTCCAAACTAGACCCGTGTGCGGAGAAATGTGTCATGGTTGGCTATGGAATAAATCAAAAAGGATATAGATGTTATAGCCCTAAGAGACGTAATGTCTTTACTACAATAAACTGTGATTTTATTGAAACCGAATACTTTTATAATACCCAACTCACGAGTGAGAGGGAGAAAGAAGAAATCGACACTCTAAGTTGGGTACAATGGGTACCTAGACATGATGATATACAACCACCAAATCTCGATAATATCCAAACATCAACGTCAAACCCCGATTCACCAAACCCACCAAACCTCGATTCACCACCTCATAACTTACCAAACACTATGCCACTAGCCTCGGAACCCACTGAAACCTCCACAAACGATGAACATCATATTCATGAGGATCTACACAACCCAACTGCAGATACCACACTTTCCTTAACCGACAATGACCCAAACCCTAATGAAACCACAGGATGATATGTCTTACCACCAAGAGCCAATAGAGGTGTCCCACCAAAGAGATATTCCCCGAAAAAGGAAGCTCAGAGATCAAGATATCCTATGGCTAATATAGCACAAGGAAACCTATCCAGTGAAGCACAAAAGTTCAACTCTGCTTTATATTCTGAAGAAATCCCAACAAGTGTTGATCAAGCCATGAAGTCTGAAAAATGGAAGAAGGCCATGGAAGAAGAAATGGAAGCACTCAAGAAAAGTGACACATGGGAAAAATGTGTCATCCCTCAAGGAAAAAAACCAGTAGGGAATCGATGGGTGTTTACAATAAAATATAAACCAGATGGTACCATTGAAAGATACAAAGCCCGGCTAGTTGCCAAGGGATATACTCAAACATATGGAATAGATTATTCTGAGACTTTCTCACCAGTTGCGAAGATTGATACCATCAGGGTTCTTTTCTCAGTTGCTGCAAATGAAGATTGGCCACTTCACCAATTTGATGTGAAGAATGCTTTTCTACATGGCGAATTAAAGGAAGAAGTCTATATGGAAGCACCACCGGGATTCAGTGACAACTTCAAAAACAGAGAAGTTTGTCGACTTAAAAAGGCTTTATATGGGTTAAAACAATCCCCACGGGCTTGGTTTGGGAGATTTACTTTATTTATGAAAAAATACGATTTCAAACAAAGTAACTCGGATCATACTCTCTTCTTTAAACGAAAAGGAAATTTGATTACATGTTTAATCATCTATGTTGATGATATGATAATAACAGGAAATGATAAACAGGAAATTTCTAACTTAAAAGTAAACTTATTTAAAGAATTTGAAATGAAAGACTTGGGCAGACTTAAATAATTTTTGGGGATTGAGGTGTTACGATCCCAACAGGGAATATTTATCTGTCAAAAGAAGTATGTTCTTGATTTTCTTGCAGAAACAGGTATGATTGATTGCAAACCAGCTGATACTCCGATGATTCCAAACCAGAAGCTATATATGGAAGATGAAGCTGATCTTGTTGATAAAGGGCAATACCAAAGGATGGTGGGAAAACTCATCTATCTTGCTCATACTCGACCTGACATAGCACATACAGTTGGAGTTGTGAGTCAATTCATGCATCAACCACAGGTTCATGATATGGAAGCCGTAATGAGAATCATCAGATATTTGAAGAAAACAGCGGATCATGGAGTTGTTTTCAAGAAAAATGGGCATCTAAGAACTCAAATATATACAGATGCAAGTTGGGCTAGAGAAAAAGGGGATAGAAGATCTACATCCGGATTCTTTACAATAGTCGTAGGTAATTTAGTTGCATGGAAAAGCAAGAAACAAAAGGTTGTTTCTCTATCAAGTGCAGAATCAGAGTTTAGAGGGATAGCCAAAGGAGTTGTAGAAGCATTGTGGACCCGAAAACTACTAACAGAGATCGGATTTCCACCAGAAGATAGCATTCAGATATTATGTGATAACGAAGCAGCCATTGCCATATCAGAAAATCCAGTTCAACATGACCGAACCAAACATGTGGAAGGTGATCGACATTTTATTAGACAAAAATTAGATGATGAAATCATTTCTCTTCCATCAATCAGATTCGAAGATCAGCTAGCTGACATCCTCACCAAATCCGTCAACGGAAGACTCTTCAGCGAAGTTCTTAGCAAGTTGAATATTGGAAACCCCACTATTCAACTTGAGGGGGAGTGTTGAGATAAAAGGATCAGAACAGGTTTTCAGCTCAGGCTAACGGCTATTTCTTTTTTAGTCAAAAGTAGATTCCCTCAAAAGTAACAAAACTCCATTCCAATAAAGGAATTAGCTGTTACTTTTTCTATCTTATAAATAGCTTAGCTTCTCATTGTAAACATATAACAATTTAGCTTGTATCAAAAATTATCTATCAATACAAACGATCAATTTTAGTTTAAACAAACCACATCGTTACTACCATTATTTATACCGCCGTATAGAAATCACTGATGTACAAAGTGTGAAGAATAAAGAAGTGATTCTAGTATTTTTATTTCAAGACTATATTGCTTGAGGACAAGCAACGCTCAAGTGTGGGAATATTTGATAATGCTAAAAACGAACATATTTTTCATAGCATTATCCCTCAAGAAAGACAAGCTTTTAGTTGCAATTGTTCTATTTACAAGTGATATTCGTTTAAATAATAAAAGGTGAAGACAAAAGACAGATTTGACGAATTGAAGACGCAAACGACCAAAAAGCTCAAAAGTACAAAATACAATCAAAGAGGTTCCAATTATTGATAAGAAACATCTCAAAATCTCAAGAGTACAAGGTGCAAAACGCAAAATACAAGATATTAAACTGTACGCAAGGACGTTCAAAAATCCGGAACCGGGACCAGAGTTAACTCTCAACGCTCGACGCAACGGACTAAAAATTACAAGTTAACTATGCACATAAATATAATATAATATTTAAATAATTCTTATAATTATTTATATATTATATTATATAATAAAAACCGTCGGCAGAAGAAACAAAGGCATGTGAACTTCACCAGCTGGCCATGCGATTGCATGGGCTGGAAGAGTTAATTCCATGCGATCGCATGGATGACTTTTCCAGCCCACATGCCTATAAAACTCGCGGTTTTGATCAAAGTAAAACACATCTTTTTCTTCTTCCTTCATACGTAAAATATATATATATATTATAATTTTAATTTTAGTTTTAAATTCTAATAATAAGGGTATGTTAGCGAATGTTGTAAGGGTGTAAGTCGAAATTCTGTCCGTTTAACGCTACGCTATTTTTAATCATTGTAAGTCATGTTCAACCTTTTTAATTTAATGTCTCGTAGCTAAGTTATTATTATGCTTATTTAATACCGAAGTAATCATGATGTTGGGCTAAAAATTTTAAAATTGGGTAATTGGGCTTTGTACCATAATTGGGGTTTGGACAAAAGAACGACACTTGTGGAAATTAGACTATGGGCTATTAATGGGCTTTATATTTGTTTAACTAAATGATAGTTTGTTAATTTTAATATAAAGATTTACAATTGGACGTACCTAGAAATAACTATATACACTCGATCGGACACGATGGGCGGAATATTTATATGTACGAATAATCGTTCATTTAACCTGACACGGGAATGGATTAATAGTCTATGGAATTATTAAAACAGGGGTGAAATTATGTACAAGGACACTTGGCATAATTGTTAACAAAGTATTAAAACCTTGTTACAGTTTAAGTCCCCAATTAGTTGGAATATTTGACTTCGGGTATAAGGATAATTTGACTAGGACACTCGCACTTTATATTTATGACTGATGGATTGTTATGGACAAAAACCAGACGGACATATTAAATAATCCAAGTTTACGGAAGTTTAAATAAGCATAATTCCTTTATTTTCATATTTAATTGCACTTCTAATTATCGCACTTTTATTTATTGTCATTGTATTTAATTACACTTTTAATTATCGTACTTTTTAATTATCGCAAGTTTATTTTATCGCACTTTTATTTATCGCAATTTCATTATCGTTATTTACTTTACGCTTTAAATTAAGTCTTTTATTTATTTAATATTTTACATTAGGTTTTAACTGCGACCAAAAGTTTTAAAAATCGACAAACCGGTCATTAAACGGTAAAAACCCCCTTTTTATAATAATAATATTACTTATATATATTTGTTTTTTTATAAATTAAAACTAATATAGCGTTAAGATTTGTTTAAAAGATTTCCCTGTGGAACGAACCGGACTTACTAAAAACTACACTACTGTACGATTAGGTACACTGCCTATAAGTGTTGTAGCAAGGTTTAGGTATATCCATTCTATAAATAAATAAATATCTTGTGTAAAATTGTATCGTATTTAATAGTTTTTCCTGGTAAAATATAAGCTATTTCATATACACCTCGCATAACATCACTTCTCCTAAGATCTAAAAGTGCAAAATTCACCTTTAAAAAAAGTAAAATGTCATTTTTGGCATCTAAACTGCATCGAACGAGGGAAAGCCTTAATGTAACATCCCATTTTCTTCTTACACGTATTAAGGTACGTATTTGATCGTTAGAACGTTTATAATTCATTTGCTCATGTGATTAAACGATTTAAAGTGTTAGTTGATATATATATATATATATATATACATATATATATATATATATATATATATATATATATATATATATATATATATATATATATATATATATATGTGTGTGTGTGTGTGTGTGTGTGTGTGTGTGTGTGTGTGTATATATATGTGTGTATATATATATATAAACGCGTATGAACGTATACGTGTAGTTTAAGTGTTTATGCGAAGCTAAAATGGGGTGTACGAGTCGGGTTATGACATTTGGGTTTGTAAACCAAAAGATGGTGAAAAGTGGGCGTGGGGCCGCGCCGCGGCGGGCACCTCCGCGACGCGACATATAACGCCAATCAAGAACCAGGAACCAAATTAAACAGCTCGAATTTTATGTTAAATGCCGTGTCGCGGCAAAGGGGATCGCGCCGCGACCCTACTGCAGTGCTAATTCGAAATTTAGATTTAAAAAGGGTTGGTTCGAGGGTATTTTCGTCTTTTCGCGTTTGGATCAGATTGTGGATCAAATTTCAACCACTTATCTCAATCCTTCATTTTCTTTTCTCTTTTCTTTCCATTTTCTCTTCCAAAACACAAAACCCACTTAGATCTAAATTGAGAATTGAAGGTGAAGAATTGTGATTCGGTCTTTGGAGCAAGAAATAAATTTGTTCTCCTTGTACTTAGCTACGACTTGATAGTGTTGGTAAGTCTTAACTCTGTATTTTGAGTTTTAGTTAATTTATGGCTAGGGTTTGGCCATTTGAGACTTGTAAGACCCATTTGGGGAATTAATGGGTGAATTTGGGTTAATTTGATGCAAGGAAAAACCCAAATGGTGTTAATCTAGGGTATGGTCATGTAAATTGGGATTTGTAAGTGTTAATTGTGTTGTAGTCACTAAAAACACTTCTAAAATGATGAAAGCTTGTTAATGGGTAAGGTTTGACCAAAATTTGTAGTCTAAGTGTTAAAATGGGTCAAATGGGTGATTGTTGACCTAGTGAGATGAGATGGGTATGAAATACCCATAAATTGTGTTAGTTGGTGTTAGTAGACCATAATCACTAGCTTTTAGTGATTTATGATGAGTCATGGCCATTAATCGGTAGTTTTGGTGGATGCGAGTCATTTAATGCTTTTAGAACATTAAATGCTTAAGGGAAAAGTGTTGGTGGTTAGTCCACTAGAGTTGTATGTTAATTAAATGCATAATGTGATAGGTGCATTGCATTAAAGGTTGCGAGCTTGATTCCTAGTTCACCAAAGGTGATAAGGTGAGTGGAGTAATTATATGCGTGCATATATAATGTATTTATATGTGTAGCATGAGTTGTGAAGTGTCGACGTGTTAAGACACCACATCTCACGTGGCGAGTGAAGTGTCGACGTGTTAAGACACCACTCGGGGGTGAAGCATCGACGTGTTAAGATGCCACTCGTGGGGTTAGTGTACGACGTGTTAAGTACTCTAATGGTTGTTGTGAACACCGATAGGAAATTCGAGTACCATTCCTTGTATTATTGGTTAACCAAGGTTGTGTGTTGTGATTTAGCATATTATATTGATTCGAGTTATATGCTAATGCTATGCTAGCTTGTGTGGTCGGAGGTTTAGTATTATACTTGTGATGGTATGATTATTTATATTGCTAGCATGTATGCGGTAAATGTGTAAGTGATTGCAAGTAAGTAGGTTGTATATGTAACCACATAACTATTGCACTCACTAAGCGTTAGCTTACCCCTCTCGTTGTTTATCTTTTTAGATGCAGGTGCGGAGAAAGGGAAAGGGGTTGTTGGGCACTAGATTTCTCTTGTTGGATGTTTGTTGAAGCTTTTAGAAGTTGACCTAGAGTTTTGGGTAGTTTAGCCCCAAACCATGCTCGAGTGTCGTTTGGTTTAAAACTATCATTTATAGGTCGAACTTATAATACATTTGATTTAGGGCCTTCGTGCCTCTTTGTAAACATTAAACTTGTGATATTGTTTAAGTGGGTTGTATGTAACCGTTAAATCGGGCGCTAAAGGTTTGCAAATTTAAAAAAAAAATTATCCAGTTGAATACGGGTTGGGATGTTTCAAGTGGTATCAGAGCATGGTCTAAGGAATTTAGGCGACTTGAGATTTGTGCCTAGACTTAGAGTTAATTGTGTATGCGTTGTATGCGGGACTTGTAGGAGATGGGTCGGACCGGGAATTGGTAAGTGTCTAGGTTTTATCGTGACCCGTCCAAATCTACCTGGACGAATACATTACATTTGGTTACATCGCGAGGTACTAGACCTCTATATGATACGTTTTACAAACATTGCATTTGTTTTTAAAAGACAAACTTTCATTTTTAATCGAAAGCTGATGGCATGCATACCATTTCATAATATATCCAACTATAATTGACTTAATAATAATCTTGATGAACTCGACGACTCGAATGCAACGTCTTTTGAAATATGCCATGAATGACTCCAAGTAATATCTCTAAAATGAGCAAATGCATAGTGGAAGATTTCTTTCAAACCTGAGAATAAACATGCTTTAAAGTGTCAACCAAAAGGTTAGTGAGTTCATTAGTTTATCATAATCAATATTCATTTTCATCATTTTAATAGACCACAAGATTTCCATTTCCATTTCTCATAAATAAACATCCCATACATAGAGATAAAAATCATTCATATGGATTGAACACCTGGTAATCGACATTCACAAGATGCATATAGAATATCCCCATCATTCCGGGACTCCCTTCGGACACGATAAATTTCGAAGTACTTTGGATGGGGCTTGTTGAGCCTGATAGATCTATCTTTAGGATTCGCATCAATTAGGGTGTCTGTTCCCTAATTCTTAGATTACCAGACTAAAAGGGGCATATTCGGCTTCGATCATTCAACCATATAATGTAGTTTTAATTACTTGTGTCTATTTCGTCAAACATTTATAAAAGTGCATGTATTCTCAGTCCCAAAAATATATATTGCAAAAGCATTTAAAAAGGGAGCAAATGAAACTCACTATACTGTATTTTGTAGTAAAAATACATATGACGATATTGAACAATGCAGGGTTGTCCTCGGATTCACGAACCTATATCATTTGTATATTTATTAATATACATAATTATAATCGAACACATTTATATGTATATAAATTTATTAATTATATCCTTGTTATATTAATGGTATATATATGTTTCATATATTCATTTTATATATAAAATATTAATTTTTGTTATGTTATATGTATTAAATATATCATTTTTATATTAATAATAATAGTTATAATAATACTTAAATAATATTAATAGTGGTAAAAATTATTATAATGCTTAAATTTATTAATAAGATAATAATGTTAGTAAATCTATTAATAATAATAATTATGACATTAATGATAATAAATGTAAGAATATTACTTTTATTGTTAATGATAATTTTGATAATGATTTTAGTAACTACCTAATGATACTGATAACAATAATAATAATAGTTTTAGTGATATCAAAATAATAATTTTAGTACAAATGATAATAATAATAATAATATTAGTTTTTAATAATAACAATACTAATAATTGTAATCATATTAATAATAATTATAATATTTATAATAATACATATGTTAATAATATTAATAATAATAATCCTAATATTTATATAATGATACAAATACTAATGTTTATGAAAAAAATAATATATTTTATTATATTCATAATAATAATAGTAACCATAATCGTAGTAATGATAATAATACTAAAATGATAAATTAATAATGATAACATTAATAATACTTATAATAATAATAATAATAATAATAATAATAATAATAATAATAATAATAATAATAATAATAATAATAATAATAATAATAATAATAATAATGGTTATAATACTTATAACTAGGATAATAATAATAATAATTATAATACTAATAATAACAATAATACTAATAGTCATAATAATAATAATGATACTTAAAATGATAAAATTAACAATGATAATAACATTAGTAATATTTATAATAATAATAATAATAATAATAATAATAATAATAATAATAATAATAATAATAATAATAATAATAATAATAATAAGGAAATAATGAAATTACAAAGAAAATACTACCTTAGAAATCCCCTTTAAAAAAATGCACCAAACAAGGATTGAACCCGAGACCTCTCGAAACCCGACACACTCATCAAACCAAGGAACCATTACTGCTTTTCTGTTTAAATATAAATCTATTATTTATTTAACTTGTTACTGTAAGTTCTTCTCCTTCTTCAATCCATATATCGACCAAAAACCAAATCACGATCAAAATACCAATACCAATCAAAAAGCAAATATTTTAATACTTCAGAATAACAATAACAATTTAATATCAAAGGTTTAAGTTAATTGAAAGAAAAAAAAATATAAAAATAAAAAAAATATATAAAAGCATCCTGCTGCTATTCGACGTGAAGGATGAAGAAAGAAAAAAAAATTTTTGACTTGTCCAGAACTTAAAATCAAATCCCACAGCGAGTTAAATAATTTATTTAGAACTTATATTAAGAATTAAATCGTTTTGCTGTGATGAATTGAATTATCAGAAATAAAAGAATTTATACAACAGCAACTCTCAAGAACACGACATTGAACTCAAATCCACTTTCAAAATTCTAAGCAATTTTAGCTAACAATCATTATATGAAAAACATTGTAAATGACTCCTAAAAACTATTGGAACTCTCATTTTAACTCAAATCGTAACAGAAAGTTTGAATTCGATTTAAGAACCAAAGTTGACTTTTTTTCTAAAACTTTGACTCAGAAATTTGGGTTTGATATAACGAATTGGAATCTGAGAATTTGAGGAAACATTTAAGATGTGATTTAGGATACTTCTGTATTTTTAGATTTTTAAAAAGGATTTGATTTCTAATAATAAGGAAAAAGTTACACAACAGGGGTATCGAGTTTCTTTTTAAAATAAAATCTGTTTGATTTCCCTTGAAATTGTAGTAGATAAATTAGTATATATAATTGGGTGTTTGATAATAGAAATCGGCTGGTTTACTTCATAATCAAGAACCGGCTGATTATGAGGAAAAAAGAGGGCTCGACAAGTATTCACGAGTAACCAGAGAGGAGAAAAAAAGATGAATAATAACAAAAAAGTTGATTTGATTCCAAACAGATAGATAGTGATACAAATATATTACGCGAGATAGACGTGCTTCCATATATATAAATTTTAATTTTAATAATTAAATAATTATATTAATAATAATATTGATATTATTATTAATAATAATAAACATACTAATAATAATAATATAAATGTATAAAGAATAACTAATTTCTGATAATAATAATATTTATAAAAATAATACTAAAAATAATGCTAATAATGATGATATTTTTAAAAAACAAAATGTTAATAATTAATGATAATATTCATAATATCATTTATAAGATAATAATATTAATACAATTTAAAATAATAATAATAATAATAATAATAATAATAATAATAATAATAATAATAATAATAATAATAATAATAATAATAATAATAATAATAATAATAATAATAATAATAATAATAATAATAATAATAATAATAATAATAATATGATGATAGTAATAATAACATTAAGGATAATTTTAATAATGATAATAAAAATGATAACAATATTAAAAATACTAATAATACTACTAATTATAATAATATTAATGTTATCAATAAAATTGATAATGATAATAATATAACAACTCTACATAACAAATTTCATATTTATATGTTATATATAATAATATTATTAATACTAATATTACTATTAATATTTATTTTAATGTACGTGATATAGCAATTATTTTAATTTTATAAGTAAGCTTAATATGTTAATATTATATCTTATTAACTATGTAATATTTAATAATCATATATCATATGATAACATTTATCGAACATTTAATATTTTAACTTATAAGAAAATTTTAATATGTTTATTTTACATACTATTAACTATGTAATACTTAACAACTATCTACTATATATAATAACATATGTTGATTATTTATATATATTACAATATATATATATATATATATATATATATATAATTATACATAAAATCATATATTTATCTATAGTTTCATTTTAAATTACACTTAATAGTTTTGTATCTTATTTTACATATTTAATTCTAGTGTTTAAATTATATTATAGAATTTCAATTTATTACAAAGACTTATATATATATATATATATATATATATATATATATATATATATATATATATATATATATATATATATATATATATATATATACATATTTATTTACAAACCAATGTTCGTGAATCGTTGGGAATAGTCAGAGGACAAATGTATTCATGTAAACAGTTCAAAGATTTTGAGACTCAATATTACAAACTATGCTTATCGTCGATATCATATAAAGATTTGGGTTTAAATTTGATCGGAAATTTCCGGGTCGTCACAGTACCTACCCGTTAAAGAAATTTCGTCCCAAAATTTGAGTGAGGTGGTCATGGCTAACAATAAAAATGTTTTCATGACGAATATGAGTTGATGAATAGAGTTTTATCATCATTGAGTAATATGGATAAAACAATTTGATTATTCGAAGAGTACGAATGAAGCTATCATAAAAGAGTGAAATGAATAAATAAAGTTTTGTCTGGACTTTTGACGTTGTTTTGGTTGAATTTAGAAAATAAGGTGCGTCTTAACTTTTGACGTGGAGGGTTGAATTCCGGAATTCAAGGGATTAAAGAAAATCTTCGAAATCTAAAAGATTTGATTCTTCGGCGAGTAAGGATTTTAAGATCTCTATAATTAAATACGATGATCAACCTCGATTACTCTGTCTGATATTTCCATTATAAGTTAAGCTCTTCCGTTCCATTATTCTCACCATTCCTATACTTTCTTTCTTAGTTCATACATCCAAAAGATTGTGAAAATGCTTAATCCCGTTTTAATCCTTGATATTTTCCTAATTATCATTTCTGTCATCCTTCTTTTCAATCTTCCACCAGAAAAATCTGTTTACTTCTACTATTACCTTGGTGTGATACTATTCTTAATTCTACCGTATCTTTATATTGTTATTCGTATTAATATCCACGGTTTGTAACCTCCGTGTTGTTATTGAGCTTTATATTTTCTCTTTTATTTTGGAGCTCTTTGCCTTTTTATTATCTTCTCGACCTCTAGTAAAGCGAGTAACTGTCCAGAATTCGTAAGTATGGAATTTTGAATGAACTTAATGTTCTAAACAAGAAAGAACATAATCGCACAATTTGATTTGTCAAATTACATGAATCACTGAGAATAGAGCTATCAAGAATATACTTTCTTGATATGTTCAGAAGTTAAGCAGATTGAAAGAGTTATGTAACATGGCACATGATGACGTTATGATCTGTAAATCATCACTTCCCATTAGAAACTCAGCATGACTTACTGTAATATAATCACGTTGATCAAGTGTCATTATATTATACTAACTCATGCTTCAGTTCCCAACACTACTTCAAAAACATTCATATTTTAAATTCGAGAGTTTCAGAATTTAGAAACTAAAACTGTTTCCCTTCTGATGTAACACTGATAACGCGAGAAGATAAATGATTTCGGATAAGAATAGTTATGAAATTATCTTCAGAAATATCGAGGATATTTATAATAGAGGATACGATAATATCTTAGAATTTTAGAATCAAATTGTGATGAAGAAATTCATTCAAGGTGATTTAGAGCAATTAAGGAGCAAGATATTCGCTAAAGATTTCATCATAAACAAAATCATCAGGATTCTTTAAATATAGAGTTTGGTCCTTGTATTTGTCCCTGGTCTCTTTCATGGTTTGCTCAATCCGTTTTCCAGTTTCAACTTTTCTAAGCTTTGCCAACATATTATTCTTTATCATCAACTTCCGATGGTTAAGGTCGTTTACAGTTTTTGCTGCTTCATTCAGCTTTTTCAACATTTCGAGAACTAATTCATAAATTAGAGTGCGTATCCGAAATTCAGAATGGAAGATCATAATTCCAGGAGATAAATGTTATATGTATACTTATAGCTGTTGATGTAGACATGCTGCGAGATTTCAAAATACTGATTGCTAATTTCCGGTAATTGATGTGGTAATTCTCGTTATAAGATGTGGATGAATATATGAATAGGTTTTAACGAATAAATATAATGGTTCTTCGGAGAGACTTAAACCAGTGAGTAATGAAGTTGCTGGTAAGTTTAATGCTAATGTGGTGGAATATGAACGGTTCCCCGGTAACGATGATGAAGGGGCAAACGTATATATCAAAGTTGTAATAAGACTTATTCGAACGAAAGGTTGATGTTGATTTGCTGGAGCTGTGACAAAATTGGCTAATTTGAAAAGGAATTGCAAAGTTATTTTCGGTAATGACAATGCTAAAGGAGCTAGCACAGATACGTGTTAAACGTTTACTCAGGTTCCGAGTGTTTTCAGGTGCATGACTATATGCATCAATCTTTTCTTCCGTAGATGAAGTGCGGTTGGTTCATCCTCTCGATTGAGGTGTTTTCAAGAATCATGAAAAGTTTAAACGCATATTGTAATCTTCAAGATACAAATGAGGTTTAAGATGAAATCAAGTGGCAAACTTGAAGGAATTGTTTAGTTTCATATGTTATAATCAATATTTTGATTCATTTTAATTGTCCAATGTTAGTAGTTCACAGTTAGTAGTCCACAGTTATTAACTCAATAATTCATATATAATATTCGAATTAATTAATACGTATCGTGACCCATTGTATACATGTCTCATACTCGATCACAACTCAAAGTATATATATTATTGTAGAATCAACCTCAACCCTGTATAGCTAACTCGATCATTACCGCATATAGAGTGTCTATGATTATTCCAAATAATATATATAGATGCGTCGATATGATATGTCAAAACATTGTATACGTGTCCCGATATTTAAAATGCGTAAATAACAGTATTTAAATGACGATAAATAAAGTGCGTAAAATAAATAACAGAAATTAAATGACGATAAATAAAATTGCGAGAATTAAAATTGCGATAATTAAACTGCGATAAATAAATTGCGATAATTAAATGTAATAAGGAATTAACAGTTAGCTAGGAACAGTTAGCTAGGATTTTGTTAGCGTGAATTCTTAACAAAATTTCTCATAGTTAATTTATTTGTTTCTGACAAATTTTATTTTGTCCAATGTTTTCTTCATTTTGCCACTTGTTGGATTCTGATAGGTTAAAATCCAAATATGAAATTGAATGAAAATGGTTATTTTGTGGTGAAAGGATTCGTATATCTTGTGGATGTAAGTAGGATAGTAAATGACTGTTGAATCAGATTCGAAGAATGTACAGTTTAACTTATTAATGTGAAATCTAAATATTCCTCGGGTATTAACTACCCGTTAAAATATTTTCACCATTAACAGTTTGTACAAAGGAGTTTTTAATTACAATCTTTATGAAAATATACATACATATATATTTTCTTCAGATGTAATCATGGATTTAAAGAGTCAATATAATATTAAACTCATTTAATTTTCGTATTGAGCTAGAATAAATAATCTCTAAGACTTTAGAGATTACATAATCACCACAGACTGTTTCTCCAATGAAGTTATAGATTAATATTTCATCGATTACTGTTGTTGGTACTCGTGGGTATCTATGGTGCGTATGTCGTTGATGTTCGAGGTACTGATTGTGATGTTGAGGTGTGGTATGCGGGTGTTGCTGTTGGTGGTGGTGTTGGTACTGTTGATGTTGCTGATGGTGGTACTGTTGCTGCCTGTGCTTGTAACCTTTGCACCATATTCTCCAAAGCCACTACCCGGGCGCGAAGCTCGTTGACTTCTTCTATTATACCGGGATGATTGTCGGTTCAAACGAGCGGATGAATAAGATCTAAAATCTGAGATAGTATATAGTCATGACGAGATACCCTGGAAATAATAGAGAAAATAGTATTACGAACAGGTTCGCCGGTAAATGCTTCAGGTTCTTCGCCAAGAGGGGATGTGGTGGATAGAAAGGATCTCCTTCTTCGCGTCTCCATTGATTAAGTCAACTACGAACCCATCCCCAATTCATCTAAAATTGATGATGGCTAGTTTGGTTGATTCATTTCATTTACACTGCTTTCGGAGCTTAGGTGAATATCCATGTCGGAATAGCTGTCGGAATAACTATCGGAATAGCTATCGAAATCTGAGGGACTCGAACTAGTTGAGGGATTCATCTCGTACGATCAGATGAAGGATTTTCGATAAGAAATAGATTATTGGATGTAGATTAGTACCCTGCAATACATAATTTACATATGCATATATAATACTAAAATTCCATAAGTTACGGAGGAATCTATGGAATCTGTCAGGCAAAGTAACAATAACAGATACGCTAAGATATGAATTAGTAGATACGCTAAGATATGAATTTTGTCTATACACTATTCATGCAATCATTGCAGTATGATGTGTTGAGACTAAGAACGATAAGCATATAATTTTCGACAGGAAATGATAAGCAAAACTTTTTGACATGCAGACCAGGTCCAAGTCCAGACTTATTAATGTATCCTAACAACCACTAGGCCGAAGTTCAGACTTATTAATGCATCCTAACAACAACTAGGCCCAAGTCCAGACTCATTAATGCATCCTAACAACTACTGTTAGACACACTAATGCAAGACCGGGTTCGCTATGACCACCGCTCTGATACCACATGTCGTGACCCGTCCAAATCCACCTGGAAGAATACATTACATTTGGTTACATCGCGAGGTACTAGACCTCTATATAATACGTTTTACAAACATTGCATTCGTTTTTAAAAGACAAACTTTCATTTTTAATCGAAAGTTGACGGCATGCATACCATTTCATAATATATCCAAATACAATTGACTTAATAATAATCTTGATGAACTTGATAACTCGAATGCAACGTCTTTTGAAATATGCCATGAATGACTCAAAGTAATATCTCTAAAATGAGCAAATGCACAGTGGAAGATTTATTTCATACCTGAGAATAAACATGCTTTAAAGTGTCAACCAAAAAGTTAGTGAGTTCATTAGTTTATCATAATCAATATTTATTTTCATCATTTTAATAGACCATAAGATTTCCTTTCCATTTCTCATAAATAAACATCCCGTACATAGAGATAAAAATCATTCATATAGATTGAACACCTGGTAATCGACATTCACAAGATGCATATAAAATATCCCCATCATTCCGGGACTCCCTTCGGACATGATAAATTTCGAAGTACTAAAGCATCCGGTACTTTGAATGGGGCTTGTTGAGCCCGATAGATCTATTTTTAGGATTCGTGTCAATTAGGGTGTTTGTTCCCTAATTCTTAGATTACCAGACTAAAAGGGGCATATTCGGCTTCGATCATTCAACCATATAATGTAGTTTTAATTACTTGTGTCTATTTCGTCAAATATTTATAAAAGCGCATGTATTCTCACTCCCAAAAATATATATTGCAAAAGCATTTAAAATGGAGCAAATGAAACTCACTATACTGTATTTTGTAGTAAAAATATATATGACGATATTGAACAATGCAGGGTTTTCCTCGGATTCACGAACCTATATCATTTGTATATTTATTAATATACATAATTGTATTCGAACACATTTATATGTATATAAATTTATTAATTATATCCTTTTTATATTAATGGTATATATATGTTTCATATATTCATTTTATATATAAAATATTAATTTTTGTTATGTTATATGTATTAAATATATTATTTTTATATTAATAATAATAGTTATAATAATACTTAAATAGTATTAATAGTGGTAAAAATGTTTATAATGCTTAAATTTATTAATAAGATAATAATGTTAGTAAATCTATTAATAATAATAATTATGACATTAATGATAATAAATGTAAAAATATTACTTTTATTGTTAATGATAATTTTGATAATGATTTTAGTAACTACCTAATGATACTGATAACAATAATAATAATAGTTTTAGTGATATCAAAATATTAATTTTAGTACAAATGATAATAATAATAATAATAATAATATTAGTTTTTAATAATAACAATACTAATAATTGTAATCATATTAATAATAATGATAATATTTATAATAATACATATGTTAATAATAATAATAATAATCCAAATATTTATATAATGATACAAATACTAATGTTTATGAAAAAAATAATAAATTTTTATTATATTCATAATAATAATAGTAACCATAATCGTAGTAATGATAATAATACTAAAATGATAAATTAATAATGATAACATTAATAATACTTATAATAATAATAATAATAATAATAATAATAATAATAATAATAATAATAATAATAATAATAATAATAATAATAATAATAATAATAATGGTTATAATACTTATAACTAGGATAATAATAATAATAATTATAATACTAATAATAACAATAATACTAATAGTCATAATAATAATAATAATGATACTTAAAATGATAAAATTAACAATGATAATAACATTAGTAATATTTATAATAATAATAATAATAAGGAAATAACAAAATTACAAAGAAAATACTACCTTAGAAATCCCCTTTAAAAAATGCACCAAACAAGGATTGAACCCGAGACCTCTCGAAACCCGACATACTCATCAAACCAAGGAACCATTACTGCTTTTCTGTTTAAATATAAATCTTTTATTTATATAACTCGTTACTGTAAGTTCTTCTCCTTCTTCAATCCATATATCGACCAAAAACCAAATCACTATCAAAATACCAATACCAATCATAAAGCAAATATTTTAATAATTCAGAATAACAATAACAATTTAATATCAAAGGTTTAAGTTAATTGAAAGAAAAAAATAAAAAAAATATAAAAGCATCCTGCTGCTGTTCGATGTGAAGAATGAAGAAAGAAAAAAAAATTTACTTGTCCAGAACTTAAAATCAAATCCCACAGTGAGTTAAATAATTTATTTAGAACTTATATTAAGAATTAAATCGTTTTGCTGTGATGAATTGAATTATCAGAAATAAAAGAATTTATGCAACAGCAGCTCTCAAGAACACGACATTGAACTCAAATCCACTTTCGAAATTCTAAGCTGTTTTAGCTAACAATATCATAACATGAAAAACATTGTAAATGACTCCTACAAACTATAGGAACTCTCATTTTAACTCAAATCGTAACAGAAAGTTTGAATTCGATTTAAAAACAAAAGTTGACTTTTTATTTCTAAAACTTTAACTCAGAAATTTGGGCTTGACATAACGAATTGGAATCTGAGAATTTGAGGACACATTCAAGACGTGATTTAGGATACTTCTGTATTTTTAGATTTTTAAAAAGGATTTGATTTCGAATAATGAGCAAAAAGTTACATAACAGAGGTATCGAGTTTCTTTTTTAAATAAAATCTGTTTGATTTCCCTTGAAATTGCAGTAGATAAATTAGTATATATAATTGGGTGTTTGATGATAGAAATCGGCTGGTTTACTTCATAATCAAGAACCGACTGATTATGAGGAAAAAAGAGGGCTCGACAAGTATTCACGAGTAACCAGAGAGGATAAGAAAAAGATGAATAATAACAAAAAATTTGATTTGATTCCAAACAGATAGATAATGATACAGATATATTACGCGAGATAGACCTGCTTCCATATATATAAATTTTAATTTTAATAATTAAATAATTATATTAATAATAATATTGATATTATTATTAATAATAATAAACATACTAATAATAATAATATAAATGTATAAAGAATAACTAATTTCTGATAATAATAATATTTATAAAAATAATACTAAAAATAATGCTAATAATGATGATATTTTTTAAAAAAAATGTTAATAATTAATGATAATATTCATAATATCATTTATAAGATAATAATATTAATACAATTTAAAATAATAATAATAATAATAATAATAATAATAATAATAATAATAATAATAATAATAATAATAATAATAATAATAATAATAATAATAATATGATGATGATGATATTAATAATAACATTAAGGATAATTTTAATAATGATAATAAAAATGATAACAATATTAACAATACTAATAATACTACTAATTATAATAATATTAATGTTATCAATAAAATTGATAATGATAATAATATAACAACTCTACATAACAAATTTCATATTTATATGTTTTATATAATAATATTATTAATACTGATATTACTACTAATATTTATTTTAATATACGTGATATAGCAATTATTTTAATTTTATAAGTAAGCTTAATATGTTAATATTATATCTTATTAACTATGTAATATTTAATAATCATATATCATATGATAACATTTATCGAACATTTAATATTTTAACTTATAATAAAATTTTAATATGTTTATTTTACATACTATTAACTATGTAACACTTAACAACTATCTACTATATATATAATAACATATATTGATTATTTATAAATATTACAATATATATATATATATATATATATATATATATATATATATATATATATATATATATATATATATATATATATATATATATATATGAAAATAATTATACATAAAATCATATATTTATCTATAAATTCATTTTAAATTACACTTAATAGTTTTGTATCTTATTTTACATATTTAATTCTAGTGTTTAAATTATATTATAGAATTTCAATTTATTACAAAGACTTACATTTATATATATATATATATATATATATATATATATATATATATATATATATATATATATATATATATATATATATATATATATATACATACATATTTATTTACAAACCAATGTTCAAGAATCGTTGGGAATAGTCAGAGGACAAATGTATTCATGTAAACAGTTCAAAGATTTTGAGACTCAACATTACAAACTTTGCTTATCGTCGATATCATATAAAGATTTAGGTTTAAATTTGATCAGAAATTTTTGGGTCGTCACAGGTTTAGGTGAACTAACTATGCGCTAATTGCTTTGTGTTGTGTTTTGCAATCATCAAGCGAGATAGACGTTGTACTAGCAAGTTAATACGACATCGCGTAACAATGATTAGCTACCATTGTTACGGGTTCAAATCGTGTCAAACAAGTGATGTACGATGATTGTTGAGCAAGATGGGGCGGTAAGGTGTATACATATATATTGGTGTCTTGTCCTCTCATTTCATTGTTTAATCTATTTCCGTTTTATAGTATGAAGACGAGAAACGGACCCGAGAACAATGATGGAGGTACGAGTGAGGATGTGGAGTTCACGACCAAAGTTGAGGCCATCTTTAAACGTCAAAAAGCGGAGTTTCTCGAAGACGTTAAGAAGATGTTTCTAGATACGATTGATGAGCAACTAGTTAATGTAGTAAAGGAACAAATTAAAGTTGTCCTTCAAGAGGATAATGTTGGAAGGAGGGACTTCTTTTATAAGAATTTCAAGGATTCACAACCTCCCACCTTTGAAGGTGAACGGGACCTACTTAAGAGTTCCCGTTAGATCTTCGATATAGAGGGGGCTTTTAGTACTTATGAATGCCCTCTCGATAAAAAGATGAGGTATGGTTGTAGCATGTTAAGGGGTGATGCTAAATTGTGGTGGGACGCGAAGATCCAACTTTATAGCGAAGAACAATGCATGGAATTCACTTGGGATGAGTTCAAGAAGGAGTTTTTTGATGAGTACCGAACTTCGGCCGATCTTACTAGACTCAAGGACGAGTTTCGTGCCTTGAGGCAAGGGTCGATGGACTAGAACACTCTCAAATCCGTTTTCTTGTCGAAGACCCAATTTTTCCCGGAATATGTCGGGAATGATAAAATGTTGAAAGAAGATTTTTACCGAATCTTGAATGATAACTATCAAGAAAAGATTAGTGTGAGTGTGGTAAAAAGCTTTGATGAGTTGTTCAACATGGCAAAGGGTTTTGAGGCGCTCATTTTGAGAAAGAGTGGCTTTACTTTCGGCAAAAGAAAGTTTGAGGGTTCGAGTCATTCGAACTTTTCAAACAAGAAGATCAAGAAGGGCTCCGAAAGCATTAGTAGTGTGAAGAAGAGTACTTCCGGGGGTTTTTCTTATTCGTGCTATAATTGTGGACAAAAGGGTCACATGGCTCGTGATTGTCCGAATCTATCCTCCGCGAATAAACTCACTTGTTTCAATTGCAATAAAGAGGGGCACCGAAGGACGGAATGTCCCGATTTAAAGAATAATGACAGAATTGATAAATCGTATAGTTTAACAACATGCACAACATATAAGTCTAAGAGATCATCCTTTTCTAAAACCAATTGGTGATAAAGGGACTCCCCCTTAGTCTTATATGCATACACTTGTTTTTGTCCATGACCGATGTGGGATAACTTCCCAACATGCCCCCTCATATCGAGGCGTGGAACGGTTGTAGAGATGGCAGTAAGAGAAGAAGAAGAAAGCCTAACTCAATCTCTTTGTAGCAACGACGGCACACACATGGGGGCCTGACTCGGACTCGTTGTAGAACAAACCGTTCACCTTAGCTCTGATACCATGACAGAATTGATAAATTGTATAGTTTAATAACATGCGCAACATATAAGTATAAGAGATCATCCTTTTCTAAAACCAATTGGTGATAGAGGGACTCCCCCTTAGTCTTATATGCATACACTTGTTTTTATCCATGACCGATGTGGGATAACTTCCCAACAAATGATTATGTTAAGAAGCTAGAAAAGGCGGTGGGGACGGCGAGGGGACGAAATTATTTGATTACCCATGATGAGGCCAAGAAATCTAACGAAGTCGTCTCAGGTACTTTCATGGTTAACTCTAATCCGGCAAGGGTACTATTTGATAGCGGTGCTAATTTATCGTTTATGTCTTCGCGATTTGTGTCCAAACTTGATAAACCGCTAGATAAGTTAAGTCATCCGGTAGAAGTTGAAATAGCGGATGGTAAGACGGTGCTAGGGGTTGATGTTTGTAATGATTGTGATAGTGTGTTCGGTTTCGAAACGTTTAAAATTGACCTTATCTAGATGACATTGGGTGAATTTGATATTGTCGTTGGCATGGATTGGCTCGATTGTTATAGAGCCAATATCGCATGCCATGAAAAGTCTATCCGTGTGAAGACCCCCAGTGGGGGAGAGTTAATTGTTCATGGCGAAAAACGGAGAAGACTTGTGCCACTATGCACTATTGCACGGGCACGTCGTTTTCTTACTAGAGGTGGTATGGCTTTTCTTGCCCATGTAGTTGATACTCGTGAAGATCCACTATCCATTCGTGAAATTCCGGTGGTTAATGAATTCGAAGACGTTTTTTCAGATGAATTACCGGGTGTTCCGGCGGAAAGACAAGTCGAATTTCGCATTGAGTTGGTTCCGGGGGCTACTCCCATCGCTACAACTCCTTATCGTTTAGCGCCAACGGAAATGTAAGAATTGTAAAATCAAACCCAAGAGTTTCTTGAAAAGGATTTCATTCGACCGAGTGCCTCGCCATGGGGTGCTCCGATTTTATTCGTGAAGAAGAAGGATGGTAGTATGCGGATGTGCATTGATTATCGTGAGTTGAACAAGGTGACAATCAAGAATCGTTATCCATTGCCTCGGATTGACGATTTATTTGATCAACTCCAAGGCGCGACTTATTTTTCTAAAATTGACTTACGGTCCGGCTATCACTAAATGCGGGCCCGTGAGAAAAATATTGAGAAAATGGCCTTTCAAACGTGTTATGGGCATTTTGAGTTTGTAGTTATGCCTTTCGGTCTTACAAATGCATTCATGGATCTTTTGAACCGAGTGTGCCAACCTATGTTGGACAAGTCGGAGATTGTGTTCATTGACGACATACTTGTCTATTCGAAGAGTATGAAGGAACATGAACATCATTTGCGTGGTGCGTTGAAGACGTTGCGGAAGGAGAAGTTATATGCAAAATTCTCCAAATGTGAATTTTGGCTAAGGGAAGTTCAATTCCTTGGCAATATTGTGAACAAGGATGGTATTCAAGTAGATCCGGGGAAGATTGAGACGGTGAAAAGTTGTATAACAACCCTCACTTTTTGATTTCTGAAATTACTGAAATGACCCTAGGGTTTACTGTCTGACTATACGTATTAATTATTTAAGGGTTGTTATATACACAATCAATTTAACGTTGACCAAATAATAAACTTTTATTCGACACTCACTGCTAATTAAAATTTATGCATTTCAATAATATTATTTATAACTATTAATCTATAAGTAATAAATAAAAAGTGACATTTATATAAATAATAAAACACTTGGGAACTAAATAAAAATAAATACAAGTCATGAATTAGTAAAAATAAAATAATACTTATCATGTAGTAAATGTAAAAATAATAATAAATATAATAATAGTAATAATAGTAATAATAATGAGACTAAAGAATCTTAAACAATTACATCCTTATGTTGACTAAAAATAAAGTATAAACTAGTACATCCTTATGTTGACTAATTATAAACTAATACCACCTTTTGTTGACTAAAAATTATAAAACAAAATAAAATCATTAATTAGAACATCCTTATGTTGACTAACACTCTAATACTTGCACTATATAAACACTCCTAGACTCCTAGTTTCTCATTCACAAATCACACCAAAATCCTCTCTCAAAAACAATCTCACCCTCTCCCTCTCTTGTGGTATTCGGATCTTCAAGCTTGTTCTTCGTGTTCTTCAAGAATCTTCAAGGAGTTCTTCAAGATTTTTAAGGCTTTGATCTTCCATCTTCATCATGTTCATCTTTTCTTTGTTAATTATCTTGAATCTTCAAAGGTATAACATAAACCCTAAACTATTTACATAAACTTTAATCTTTGTTAATTCATATTCATATTATAAACTTGTTATTCATAAGTATATACATAAATACTCCTAGATTTATATATACATATATACATGTAAAAAAATATATTTTTATGTATATATACGAATTATATATACATATACATATTAAAACCTTAAACCCTAATACTACTTATACTAGTACTTAACATGTATACACTATTACTATTACTAGCACCTATAACCTACTACTTATATTGTAGCACAAAAACATTTTGGGATATGTATTAGAGATGTATAGATCTTCGAACTTTCTTGACGAATGGTTTTTACGAGATTCTAGGCAGAGGGTTTGGATTTCCGATTTAAAGGGTCCTATGGCTCAAGCCCCTAGATCTAAATTAGCCATTCGAAGGGAAAGGGGTGATTGGAAGCTTATCTAATACGGCAAGTATCCTAAAATGAAAAACACTCATAAAAGTAGAAACTCTCTAGTCATAGAAACTTAGTAAAATAAGAAACTTTCTAAAAATGGAAACTTTATAAAAATAGTAACTTACTAGGAATAGAAACTTAGTAAAACAAACTATACTTAAACACATACTTAAACTTAAACATGGGCAAAACACTTAACTACTCTTAAATGTCAATAGGTTGACTTTCCTGCTCACTCGTTCAACTCTTTATTCCGAGGAATAACTCTCTCTCTACTTACTAAGGTGACTTTCATAGCCCCACTCTTATTGCTATAGCACTTTTTATACTTACTGGGGTGAGACACATGCTGCTTTTATACTTTAAACAACTTAGACATAAGTACGAACCTAAACTGTACTATGACTAGCTTATGCTACTAAGACCCCACAGTGATATTTTTTAATTGCTTTCAGGATAAGGCATTCTTAATTATTGGGGGTAGGCCTATCGGGAGTAACGTCCCCGATATATTTGACCGCGATGTCTTTGTATTACTTAATAATGATTTAAACATGGTGATAAGGTACTGTCAACTTATCATCGGGGCAACAAAACAAACGTTTAGTCTAAAATATCACGAATCAGTACTACTTTTGGATCTGCGAGATCTATTTTTTGATCCTGCGGGAGATCAACTTTACAACTAAATCTTGTGGCCTAAAAACAACGATAACTACTTTTGTTAAACCTATGAACTTCACTCAACCTTTTTGGTTGACACTTTAGCATGTTTTGTCTCAGGTGCTGTTTGATTCAAGCTTTCTTATCTACTACTTATGTGATGCTACTTGGACTTAGGATCAATAGATATCGCATTTATTACTTCTGCATATGAACAATTACTTTATCGTTATTTCCATTATTGTAACGACATTTCATTTTCCGCTGCGTACTCAATAAAGTTAAATTTTCTCATTTAGTATTGTTCTCGTATTATAATATGTTGGTTTATTTGATATTAGTAACGTTTCTTCCAGACCCTATTGGGAGGATGTTACAGATTGGTATCAGAGCATAACCAGGCTGTTATAGAGAACCAGGATTGCATTTTTATGTGTGCCTTACTTGCTAGCTAGGGTGCCTTAGCAATCTAGGAAACTATAACCTTTCCTGCCTTAGACTTAAAGCATTTAGAATTGCCTTATAATCTTAATAATCATGCTTTACCAAACTTGACTTAAAGATTCTAATCAAAAGTCTCTTTCCTAATGTAGGACTACAACTTTCCTTGACCATAGTGCCTTTAATTGTTGCCTTTAACTGTTAAATGCTACACTATACTTTAGAAACTTTACTTATCTTAGAATGCCGAGCTAATCTAAGAACTCTGCTCACTTTCCTGAGTACTATCCAATTACACCACCGCATCTAAATGCGACACAATGATTTCAGAAATTCTTGACATTCATAAGTCATCTATCATGGTTATGTGTATTACATGAAATATTATCCATGATTTTGAAATTCTTATAATTGTTACTACTCACACTCAAACGTATATAACTCTCTGTTATATCACGTACCTATATGCCTTATGCCTTTATGCATCGGTTTGCGAATGGAAAAAATGTCATTGGGTTATCACAGTATACGAATTGAAAGTCTTTAATCAAAAGATTATTAGATTACATACTTATCACTTTATGATCTCGACACGCCATACTGCCATTATTAAAGTAAAGACACATCATATCTTATTATATCTTATCGTATCTGATATTGCTCTAAACATACATATTATTCAACGCAATATCACTTATATTTCATAGGTTTTTATCATCTACAAAGACATTCAATGCGCATTTCACGAGAAAAACGACAAAAGAGTGAAGTTAGAAGAAACGACGATAAAACGATAGTTTTAACTAGATTTATATCAAGAAACGTTTATCCGAATGAAAGTACAAGATGAAAGAAGAAAAGAGTTCAAATGAGAAGTGCCAAATCTGTACACGTCAACACGGGATCAACAAAGAACAACTGAAGAAGAAAAATGAAGAAAACTGTTATTTGATCTTACACGAATCGTGTATGTCTACACGAAACGTGTAGAATATTTGTTCTCACACGAATCGTGTACTGATACACGAATCGTGTAATGTTAGGCCGAGATAATGATAAGACTGAAATGGGGCGGCTGCTTTTGATGTTTTAAAAATAATTCTTTTCTCAAATTGAAGACAGCAAAGACTCCATCCAATTAAGTTCAACTACTACTTCTATTCAGTTTAAATACGGAGTACGTTCAGAAGATCAGGAGACACATTATTAGAACACAAAATTACTATACACACACATATTTTCATACAACTATTATACGCAAGTTATTATTCTGTAATTTTTATTACTCTATTAGTTCAAGGTTAAAAATAGTTGTAATATTAAGGGTGTATTGTTCGTGATAAAGGGTGTTATTGTACGCGTGAAAGGGGTGTTATTATTATAATTTTTCTACCATTTGAAGTTAATGCAAGTGAAGATATTTTAGTAAGTTTACTCTGTTAAAATTAGCGTTGTTATTATGTTTGCATATCTATATTTTTATGTCTACCTTAGTGTAATGGATAGCTAAATTTCCCTAGTGTTTGCTTAAATGTAGAGCCCCTAGTGAAATGGATTGTTACCATTAGTAAAAGTTAAAATGTAACTTTAGTATTTTTAATATTGAGCCTAGTTAAAAGAACCATTTTTATGTAATTAGGTATTTAACCCTTGCCACTTAATTTATTAAATTTAAATGACGAAAGTTGTTTTTATTTACATAAATTGAGCTTCAACATTAAAAATGATCTAGACGAATTTATGGATAAGTTATTGACACCAATTTAGAAATAAACTTCGGTGGTTTGGGTGATATCAATAAATTATATGAAGGTGAAATTATAAAAAGGGAAACCGTTATAATTTAGGTATTGGCGAAGGTCAAAACTAGGCTAGGTCTCAATTTAAATACTTGGGGAATAGTAGCTTTCTAAAAAGAATCCAATGAAAATTAGATTTTATTTAGTTAAGTTGTAACCTTATATTTATTCGAGAGAAAAATGTAAAGTTTGATACTAGAATATTTTAATAGGGCGTAAAACTTAAAACAATCCATGGACCTAGGGGTGACACAATTAAGTGAACACTCCCATTTATCTTATTTATATTTCTTATAAAAGTTTTATCATTATTATTTACGAATTATCGTTTTAAAATAAAAAAAAAATTACATAAAAACATCTAGTTTTCGTAACAGTTATCTGTCACATCTTTTTACTCTTACACGAATCGTGTATCATCACACGAATCGTGTAGGAATTAAACGCGGCTACAGTACATCGTAGGTTAAATTTAGGGTTTTAATTATTTAATTATATATATTTAGGTTATTAGTTATTTTAATTATTATAATTAAGTTATTTAGTTTTAGTTATTTAAAATACTTAAAATACATGTTTTAATCCTAAAAATTAGCATTAATTATTATCACTTTATAAATTGTAACTAGTTTATAGTTAGTAAATTAATTTTAATACCTTTTAAATTTGTATTAGTTTTATTTAAAATATCATTTAGTTAATTTAATTAAGTTTATGTTATAATTGCGTAAAACAAAATTCTAAATATATAGTTTCATTAAAAATTACTATTTTACTAATTACCATTTAGTAATATAATTGTCGCATCATAATTAGTATAATTTCAATTAGATTTCCTTTTTAAGTGAATTTTTGTAATCTTGTAATTTCATTTAGTAATTTAGTTTAAGTTATTTTCTTTTACTGTTACTATAAATTGCCTAATCCAAAACCCTCTTTAATTAAGTTTGACATCAAAGACTATTAAAAAACCATTAAACACTCCATCTCCCTGTGGAACGAATCGGATTTACCAACAAACTAAACTACACGGATAGGACTAGTTGCCTATATATATGTGTGAAATCAACCTGAAATCAATAAAATACCACATATACAATAAATCAATTCGTGTAACAAAACAACTCAAATCCGTTCATAAATAAAGGTCTCGATCGCACACATCAACTTTTTGGCGCCGCTGCCGGGGAAGTTGGCAGTTAAATAAATAGATAATTTTTCTGATTCGTAGTAGTAGTTGGATTTGTACGTGGACCGGGTTGTTGGATCACCAATTTTATTGGTCAATAGAAGGATCCTGCCCCTCTGCTGCATCTTTTGGCTATTCAAAAATTGGGCAAAATCAGAAGGAAAATCTGTTTGTTTAAGGGTTTTTATCATTGTTTTTATGTTATTCGATCCTCTCGAGGAAATTCATTTCCAAGAAAGTTCAAAGTTTTTGAATAAATCCTTTAATTCTTTGTACAATTTCCCAAATTGTATGATCCGTTCAATCCTAAACTCGTTAAACTTAATCCAGAACCTCAAAGAATTAATAAAGGACAAAAACAACAAAAAGAAATAGGAAGTACTAGTAATTTTAAAACACCGAAAAACACTAAAAAAGAGAAACAAGTAGGTAACCCTAGATAAACCTTTAGTGAAGTGATCTCATAATAGAAATTAATGTATGAACTTACGTTCCTCCAACGCTGAATTAACTCCCTCACATCCTGAACCCGAAAGAAAATTCCACGAACGCTTAAGAGCTCAAGAAGTAGAATCTCTTGCTAAAAATTTAGAGTCACTTTTCTTAGAATCCGACTCTGAACCAATAATTCAACCAATCATAGAGCCGATTATTAAAGAAGAAGAAGAAATGGCTGATACAAATCAAACGATGGAAGCATTAATGAAGGCCACAAGAAAAGGTCAAGGCCACGCAATCATCCAACCCCCGATGACTGATGGCTTTGAAATAAAAGGTCAATTTTTACACATGGTAACTAATACATGTCAATTCGGTGGAGCCCCAAATGAGGATGCTAACGAGCATCTTCGTAAGTTTGTAAGCATTTGCAAGCTTTTCAAAATCAAAGATGTCACAGATGAAGTTGCATGTTTAAAAATCTTTCCATGGTCATTAAAAGATGATGCAAGGGATTGGCTAGACTCATTACCAGAAGGCTATATTGAAAACTGGAATGATATGATGGATAAATTTTTGTCAGAATTCTTTCCTGCTTCAAAAGCAGCAAAATTACAAAGTGACATAAATCACTTTAAACAAAAGCCTAATGAAACTCTTTATGAAGCTTGGACCCGATTCAATAAAATGCTTCGAATATGTCCTCAACACGGGTTGAATACATTCCAAAAGGTCCAAATATTCTATAAAGGAGTCAATGTGACAACTAGAAAAGATATAGATGTTGCAGCTGGAGGTTCGATCATGAAGAAAACACCTGAAGACGCTCACACAATCATTGCTGATTTAGCCTCCCATTCTCATAATTGGCATCAAGAAATAGAATTTTCTAGATCATCAAATGTTGCTAGTATTGAAAGCAATGATGAAATTGCTTCTTTAAAAGTTCAAATAGCAAATCAAGCAAGGCAAATCGAGAAAGTAACCAAGGAAATGCATGCTATCAGAGTAGGATGTGAACTGTGCCAAGGTCCCCATCTTACTAGAGATTGTGATCAAAGTACAATGGAAGAACAAGCAAATTTCTTAGGATACTTACGAAAAGGTGAAATGAACTTCAGTGATTTTCCAGCTATAGAAGCAAACAACCGAAAATATCCTCCTATAAACAGCTATCAAGTAGGAGGACCTTCAGGATCAAATAATAATAACTATCAAGGAGGAAATCCAGGTTACCAAAATAACCGGAATTTCCCAAATCAAAATCAAAGAATTCCGCCACCAGGTTATAATAACCGAAATCAACCTCAACAAAATTATCAAAATAATTTCCAACACACACAACCACTAGCATTCAATCAACCACAACCATTAGCAATTATGCAACCTCAACCTGAGAGGAAATCTGGTTTAGAAGATCTCTTAAGAGATTTTATGGTTAAGCACGAGCAAAATGCAGAGCTCCAAACTCAGCAAATCCGAAATCAACAAGCCACAATACAAAACTTAGAAAGGGATGTTGGAAGGATATCACAGTTACTATCAGAGAGACCACCAGGTACTCTCCCCTCAAATACTCAAGTGAATCCCAACAACCCCTAAACAAGGAACGAGCATGTAAATGCTATAACTACTAGAAGTGGCTTAACTACTAAACCGGAGACTCTTAAGTCCCCGGAAGTTTCTTTATCTCCTTCTGTTTTACAAATACCGGTTGATGAAAATGAGCAAGTTGATAAAGAACAAGAGAAAGATGATCCACCTGAGGTCATGCCAAAGAAAAGCGAAGAACCACCAGTAAAAGTGCATAAGGAACCTATTCCTTACCCGAAAGCATTAAAGAAAGACAGACTCGCAAGGCGGTATGAGAAATTTGCGGACATGATTAAGCAAATTAGCATTAACATGCCACTCGCGGAGGTTCTTAGGGATATGCCCAATTACGGGAAGTTTTTAAAGGATCTCATATCCTCGAAGGGTAAATACCACGACGTTTCTGCCACATTCCTCCATGAGGAATGTTCGGCCATCTTAAAGAAACAAAATGTACCTCCAAAATTAGGAGACCCTGGTAGTTTTATCATACCATGTATGATGGGTGATTCGGTAGTGTACGATGCACTAGCCGACCTAGGTGCAAGTGTTAACTTAATGCCTTACTCGTTATATTTAAAACTTGACTTAGGAGACTTAAAACCAACCCGAATGGGTATTCGATTAGCAAACCAATCATTTGATACTCCAATAGGTATAGCCGAGGATATACTTGTAAAAGTTGGCTCACTCATCTTTCCCGTCGACTTTGTTATTCTAGAAATGCAAGAGGACACAAAAGTTCCTATCATTTTAGGACATCCTTTCCTAAATACTGCAGATGCTATCATCAATGTCCAAAAAGAACAATTAAGTCTAGGTGTGGGAAACGAGAGAATAATTTGTCACATTGACAAAGCCATGAAAAGACCCACTTCTACCGATGACTCTTGTTTTCAAATTGATGTTATAGATCTTTGTGTCGAGAATGAATTGAAGGAGCTACTTGAAATTGATATCCCGGGGTTAGCCCCGGTAAGTGAGAATGAATACTTCAATATTGATAAAGATTTTGATGAGTTAATGAAGGTGGTCACGGATGACGAGACCATAATAGAAGAAATTCCCATGGAAGAGGAATCGTTTGAGGAAATCAAAAATGAAGATAGATTTCGTATAAAAAATTCCTTAGAAGAACCACCCGTACTAGAGCTTAAAGAGCTACCCAAACACTTGGAGTATGCTTATCTCGAAGGTACATCTAAATTACCAGTAATTATTGCTTCACATCTTTCAGATAATGAGAAGGATAAGCTAATTTCTGTATTAAAAACCCATAAAAAGGCTATAGCCTGGAAAACAACCGACATTCTGGGAATAAACCCGTCTTATTGTACACATAAAATTCTCCTTGAGAATGACTACAAACCCGTAGTGCAAAGACAACGCAGGCTAAATCCCAACATGAAAGAGGTTGTTAAAAAGGAGGTCGTCAAGCTTCTTGACGCCGGGTTAATCTACCCCATCTCCGATAGTCCATGGGTTAGTCCAGTACAAGTAGTACCCAAAAAGGGTGGTACAACCGTTATATTAAATGAAAAGGACGAACTCGTCCCAACTAGAACAGTTACCGGCTGGAGAGTCTGTATTGATTACAGACGTCTAAATGATGCCACTAGAAAGGATCATTTCCCTTTACCTTTTATTGATCAAATGCTTGAACGATTAGCGGGAAAAGAATATTATTGCTTTTTAGATGGTTTCTCCGGTTACTTCCAAATTCCTATTGATCCCAACGACCAAGAAAAGACCACATTCACTTGTCCTTTCGGTACCTTTGCCTATCGCCGCATGCCGTTTGGTTTATGCAATGCACCCGGAACCTTTCAAAGGTGCATGATGGCAATCTTTGATGATATGGTAGAGGATTGTATGGAAGTCTTCATGGATGACTTTTCCGTGTTTGGAGACTCCTTTGAATCGTGTCTTTTCAATCTAGAACGTATGCTTATCCGATGTGAGAAAGCAAACTTGGTCCTAAATTGGGAAAAATGCCACTTCATGGTGAAGGAGGGCATTGTACTTGGTCACAAAATATCTCGTGCGGGAATAGAGGTAGATAAAGCTAAAATTGAAGTTATCTCTAAGCTACCTAAACCATCAAATGTTAAAGCAATTAGAAGCTTTCTTGGTCACGCAGGATTCTATAGGCGATTTATCAAAGATTTTTCTAAAATCGCCCGCCCATTGACCAAGCTTCTTGAAAAGGATGCTCCATTTGACTTTGACACTAATTGCGAGAATGCATTCTCGATTCTTAAGTCAAAACTCACACAAGCTCCCATTATGGTATCTCCAGATTGGAGTATGCCATTTGAGCTAATGTGCGACGCAAGCGACTATGCTTTAGGTGCTGTTTTAGGACAACGTCCCGATAATCATTTTCTTCCGATTTATTATGCAAGTAAAACTCTAACGGGAGCCCAAATTAATTATACCACCACGGAAAAAGAACTCCTAGCGGTTGTTTATGCATTTGATAAATTTCGGTCATATTTGGTGTTGTCCAAGACCATTGTTTACACGGACCATTCGGCACTTAGGTATTTATTCTCGAAACTAGATGCAAAACATCGTCTCATACGTTGGGTTCTTTTACTTCAAGAATTTGACATTGAGATACGTGACAAGAAAGGAGCTGAGAATCTAGCTGCCGATCATTTATCCCGACTTGAAAACCCCGAATTAGATAAACTTGATGACACAATCATTAAGGACACATTTCCTGACGAATCTCTAATGAGGGTTGAAAAAGAATCTGAAATCCCATGGTTTGCCCATTTTGCAAACTATCTTGCTTCAGGCATACTACAAAAAGGACTTACTTATCAGCAAAAGAAGAAATTTTTTGCGGATTTAAAATCTTATTTCTGGGAATACCCAGACCTATTTCGTGTTGGTGCGGATCAAATAATTCGCCGTTGTGTGTATGGACAAGAAGCTCAACAAATTCTTGAGCATTGCCATCAAGGGCCAACCGGCGGTCATTTCGGACCAAACCACACTGCAAGAAAAATCCTTGAATCAGGCTTTTATTGGCCCACGATCTTTAAAGATGCCCATGATTTCGTTCGGACTTGTAACGCATGCCAACGAACGGGTAACATCACGAAAAAGGATGAGATGCCTCAAACCGGCATCCAAGTTTGTGAAATCTTTGACATTTGGGGAATCGATTTCATGGGACCCTTTCCAAGTTCACATAAGTGCAAGTACATACTAGTAGCCGTTGACTATGTATCCAAGTGGGCTGAAGCAAAAGCTTTGCCTACAAATGATGCTAGGGTGGTGGTAAACTTCTTGAAAAATCTCTTCTCACGCTTTGGGATCCCAAAAGCACTCATATCCGACCGAGGAACACATTTTACCAACAACCTTCTTGAAAAGGTGTTGAAGAAGTATGGCGTAACTCATCGTTTCTCTACTTCGTACCACCCGCAAACAAGTGGTCAAGTGGAGAACACGAATCGTGCCTTAAAACGCATACTTGAGAAGACGGTTAATAACAACCCTAAAATCTGGCAACGCAAGTTAGATGACGCGTTGTGGGCTTTTAGGACTGCGTATAAAACACCAATAGGTACCACGCCATTTAGACTTGTATACGGTAAAGCGTGTCATCTACCTGTTGAAGTTGAACACAAGGCGTACTGGGCTATGAGAGAATGTAATACCGACCTTGTACAAACCGGAGAAAATAGGTTATCACAACTTAACGAACTAGATGAATTAAGATTACAAGCCTACGAAAATTCTAAAACATATAAAGAAAAAACTAAAGTATGGCACGATGCACGATTAAAAAAGAAAGAATTTGAGCAAGGGGATAAAGTATTGGTATTCCAATCACGTTTCAAGTTTTCACCTGGTAAACTTAGATCCCGATGGAATGGGCCATATATAATAAAACAGGTTTTTCCATCTGGATATGCAGAGTTGTATGGTAAAGACGGCGGAACTTTCAAAGTGAACGGACACAGACTCAAGTTATACTTTGAAGAAATCAATACTACGGAAAGAGACGAAACCACCTTCTACCCTAAGGACAAATAAATTCAGGGTAACTCTAAGGTTTTAAACTCCATTCTCAATTTTTATTCTTATCTTTAAGAGTGGGGTTATATTGGTCTTTCCCTAGCAGACCCTAAAGAACTAGTCTTCTCCCTCCATTCTACCTTTTTAATTTCTTTTGGTTTGTTTTTATTGTTTATTTTTAAGATGCGAGGTCAATATATCTACAACCACTTCATTTTAATATGCGATAAGATTTTACCAAGAGATGTGGTGTTAGATATTAAGAAAAGATGCGATGCGACGAGAAAAGGAGAAAGACAAGATTATAATGAGAAAAATTATGGAAAAGGCAAATCAAAATGCGCTAAAAGGCGTCGGGCACGTCAATTGGGTAAATGTGAAAAATGTGGAAAACCAGCTCACTCAGGAGATTGCCCAAAGAACCAAACGGACTCTAATTTCGAGTACGTAACTTTATGCCGAGAAGGGCCTTTCAAATGTTTAGAAGAAAACCTCTTAAACCCACGAGGTTACGCCTACGAGGCAATGGGAAGCGAAATTTCGCGACTCGACTACGAAGCGAGTCAACGTGGGTTCACTATCTAATTCTTTTTCTCGTCGATTGTATGTATGTGCATATTTTATTTTTATTTTTTTTTTTATTATTTTGTGTGTATTTTGGTTTATATTTGTTTGCAGTGAGTTTTATAAAAAGGTCTACTATTTAAAATTGATTAAACTTGAATTTAACCTGTTTTCATTGAAAACGATAATGTTAAAGTGTTAAAACTGAATTATTGTTGTTCAAATTGCACGAAATTAATTGTTAAATTTTTAAGATATCATTTAAATAGTAAACCACGAAAAACAAAATAAAAATTAAAAAAAAAATTCTTTCTACTAAATTGAGGTGAAACGCCTTGAGTTTAACTTGTTTCTTTGAAAATGAAAATGTTAGGTGTCACAACTGAATTTTTATTTTTCAAAAATTGTACAGAATATTTGTTAAATTCTAAAAGTCTATAGTAGATTGCAAAAATATACTCTTTTATCAATAACCGTAAAAATATATACCTTGTAAATCTTTGTCGTGGATAATGATAGGTTTGACAACCGAAATTAATCTCTACCTAGACGTTAGGAAACAAAGTTTTAAGTTTGAAAATTAGTTGATTTAAGGGTATATAACAAAAATAGAGTGAATTTTTATTTATTTAATTTTTATTTTTCATGTACTTGTTTTTATTTTATTTATTTTCGATAAAATTATAAAAACTTTAAACTTTTAATTAATTGAATTTTATAAATTGAAATTAAAAATTTATAAACGGATTAAGATCAGGTGTAAAAACCGAATTTCCGTTACAAATATAAATTTATAAAAGATATTTTGAATTCAATTGATTTTAAGTTAAATAAAAATAGAGTGTATTTTACATTATGTAATTTTAATTTTTTATGAACTTGTTCTAAAATTAAAAATGTTAATATTTTTAACACAAAAATAGAGTGTTTTTATTTTATTTTTGAATTTGTTTTCAGAAAAACTATAAAAACTTTAACTATTAATGAATTGAATTTTATAAATTTATTTTTAAGATTTATAAACGGATAAAGAACAGGTGTAAAAACCGAATTTCCGTTACAAATATAAATCTATAAAAGAGATTTTAAATTTAATTAATTATAAGTTATATAAAAAAAAAAAAAAAAAAAATACAACTGGAAATTAAGCCTTACACGATTCGTGTAGCCCTACACGATTCGTGTAAGGCCAAAAACACTGAACATAACAGATCGGGCAGGGGCTGCTTCTCACACTCTATCCCTCCCCAATTTTTCTGCTTTGACGAACCACACACCCCAAAAACCCCAAAATCGCACCAAATCATTAAATTAACACTCTCAATCTCCTCTAATTCTTCAATCTTTCATCATGCCAAGAGTGGTAAGGATTTTTAACCCATTTTAATTAGTGTTCTTCAAGTTTTTCATTATTTTTCTTTATAGTTATAATCCGAATTTTGTGCATGTTTGTGTTGATTTTTTTCTTGATTATTGTTATATCTATGTTGTTAGTAATATGATAAACCCGATTAGCATAAGAAAATGATGTTTAATTAGTGTTTGCAAATTAGGGTTTATACCAATTTGGGGAAAATTGAGAAATTGAAACTAAAGTGTGTTAATTTAGTTATAATTAGTTGTTTTTGAGTATTTTGTTAGTATATAGAACTTGTGAACATGATTTTGATTGCTTGATTGTGTGATTTTTAATTTTAGCCTAAAATTGTTAACTTTTGATACTTTCATGAATCAAGTATGCGTTTGAATGATGTTAAGGATGATTTAGAAGCTGAGATATGCGCAATGTGATTGAATTGAAGTAGATATGCTTAGAAAAATTGCGTGTTTTCACTTGTGAATTAGACTTTTTATATGAAACTTGATTTTTGATTTGTGATTTTTGGTTTGTTTTTGCTTCGTTTTGGATAATAGAACTAAATATCCCAAGTTTGTTGAATTAGATTGATTAAGGTTGTGTTGAAAACAAGTTGTTTGTTGAAGTTAAAATCTTTGCTAACATTTACACATTCTATTGGGATGATTTCCTTGTTTTTAAAATGTTATGCAGGGACCAATTAGAATGAGGGCAGTTAACCAACAAGAGGAAGTTACGCCCGAAATGGAACAACAAATGTTGCAACTACACCCGATTCTACATTTCCCTATTGAAATAAGCCAAAGGGTACAAAAAGTTAAGGATTTACTTACTCTGGTAAATCGAACAATCAATCAAGTTTGCATTGTTGATTGGACTCCCTTAGGTCACCCAGTTAATTTAGATACACAGATAAGGAATATTTTAACCCAAAGCTACACGGATGAATTTGGGGTAATTAGGTATTTTAATGACTGGGAGAGATTGTTTGGTTTGACTGCTCCTGTATATAGGGATTTGTGTTTAGAATTTTACTCTACTGTTAGGATGGATAAAAGCCCCGCAAGTGTCCAAGATACTAGTTTCCTACAATTCCGACTGGGTGGGGTTGATAGAGTAATGTCCCTAGGCGACTTAACTATGGCCTTAGGGATTTATGAGGGTGATGATATGATTGCTCCAGGTTTTTGGGAATTTATATTTACAGGAGCTAGGTATTCAGGAGATTATGATTCTGTCAGCGTCTGGCGATCTTTTTCCGGAAGAAATTCATATACAGCAGGCCGAGAATCATACCTTAAGATCCAAGATATTCGCTATCGATTAATTCATAAATTTATAGCGAACACGATTAACCAAAGGGCATTCCTTACTACAGATAGGATTAATTATGTCGACCTTTGGTATTTGGATGTTATTAGAGATAGGGAAACTAATATTAGTATACCCTATGGAGTGGCCTACTTTTTGGCCAATGTAGGTAAGGGTGCTCGAGGAGACAGTGACATATCGGGGGGTCACTATATCACATGTTTGGCATCCTGGTTCGATATCAACCCGAACGACTTCGCACCTCCAATCCAACCGATAAATCAACAGGTTCGTACCTTAGGATTGGATGTGTATAGGACAGCTAAAGCTATACGGGTGAGGGCTGGGGTGATTAGTTTAAGGCCACAGGAAGTTGCGCTTCAGGAACCCATGGAAGAGGATGACGAACCCGAGAGGGAAGCCAGGAGGAGACGACGAGAGACAGATCAGGCTAGCTCGTCTCATACAGGTACTTCTGATTTCGATATGCTCCAAAACTCGTTTAACGCATTGAGTTTAGATGTACGTAATTCATATCAAAACTGGGGAGCGAGATCAGAAGATCAGTACACTGCTTTATCTCGGCAATTAGGGGACATTAGGCATACCCAGCTAGATCAATATAATATGCTGTCCAACATCCGATATGATCAGAGGGGAATGGGAAATCAATTAGAGTGGGCGCACCAACAGGCATATCTATACGCGTCTAACCCGCAAGCTTACGCACCCTCAGCCTTTCCATCATATCCCCCATGGCAATCACCCGATGACCCTCTACCTCCACCCTATGACCATAACGCCGCAATAGCCGCGAGTCAGGATGCATATAGGCGTTTCTACAAGGAACAACGCCTAAACGAGCAACGGCAGCGACAGCAACAGGAGGAGGGCGAACGAGGAGGACCATTTTGGAGCCCATTTGACTAGTTCTATTGTTTTAATCTTTTTTATTTTTTTTTATTTTTTAGTTTGTAATAACATAATTGAATGGTGTGTATTGATTTTTTTTTATACTTCTAATGTTTTATTGTATATTAGTAAGAAATAAGTGTGGGGTAATATTGTTTTGTATGATTGAAGTACAACCCCATATTTTGTGTGTTTTTAACATGGTTTTGACAGGTACAGACGAAAATGCAATTAGACAATACGAAACACCAATATGCATTGTGATACAAAAGATGGATATAATCATAGGAAAAGCAATTTGAAAATCCAAATCGGTTAACAAAAGGAAGTTCCAAATACTTTACACTTTTTGTCCTCTCAAATATATACATTATTATCTGATTTTTATGTAATGAGGGCATTACATAATCTTAAGTGTGGGGTGGGAATATATAAATTCTCGAGAACTTATAATTTGGTGATTTTTATCAAGATTTATAAAAATTTTAAACAAATGTATCTAATCAATTTTTAAGGTAACTACGAGCAATTAAAGATCAGGTGTAAAAACCGAAATTGTCGTCTCAATACATTAAAAACGCATAAGTTATTTGTTTAAAACCTATAAAAGGAAACCAAGTATAACAAGAATTTATAAAACCTTATGTTGAGAACCATATATCACATGTTTCTATGAAGTTATTGCAGATATCATTGCTACAGAATGTATAAACCTGAATATTCCATTATCACGAGTAATAGAGGATGAATCGGATCCATCCCGTAAGGAAGTAAAGTCTTCCAAATTGACACACTTGCTAATTTATGTTAGAAGATGTAGTCCAGAACAGCTGTAGGTTGACGAAAAATCTTGAAAAGTCATCCCTAAAATCGGCTGGAAATCCACCTAACCTCAGCATCAAACAGGGTTTTTGGTGGTCAGACTTATCCTAACCATGAGATGGATCTGTCTCGAACAATGGGGGGGCACATTGCAAATTAGCTTTTAAGACTAATGAATCTAATCCCCAGATGGATGATCTCCGTAAAGATCAACTGCATCTATGTTTGACCGCGGTCAACATACATATGCCATAACAAATTGAGGTGTGCAAACTCATGGTTCACCGATGATATTTGGACACGATATAATTTTGTTCTAAAACTTATGCTATTTTATGAATTATATTTGTGTAAAACTATTTTTGGACATTTGGCTTCAAGTTCCATGATACTACAATCATGGGGGCGAATAGCTTGCTAATCGCCGACTGAGACTACGGTTTTCAGTTACCCTCAACCGGAATTTGAGGTTAAAACCGGAAAACGTGTCTAGTGTAAAAACTAGCATGACATTTTATAAAAATCATAAAACGTTTTCACAAGGTCCAATTTTCCCTAAGGATCCAAATTTTTAAACCCTAATCACGAGTTTCATGTTTGTTTCTGTTGTCAGAATTTCGTTTCGTGTGCGTGTGATCCAATAAATACTGTGTTGTGTAATATATTTCATATAGTGTGTGTTTCATTTCGTGTAGTGTGTGTTGTGTGATCTAAATGTTCGATAAGAAAGATATATAATGTTCTAACTCTGTTAAAAGATGTAATTGCTTGAGGACAAGCAACGTTCTAGTGTGGGGTATTTTGATATTGCTCTAAACATACATATTATTCAACGCAATATCACTTATATTTCATAGGTTTTTATCATCTACAAAGACATTCAATGCGCATTTCACGAGAAAAACGACAAAAGAGTGAAGTTAGAAGAAACGACGATAAAACGATAGTTTTAACTAGATTTATATCAAGAAACGTTTATCCGAATGAAAGTACAAGATGAAAGAAGAAAAGAGTTCAAATGAGAAGTGCCAAATCTGTACACGTCAACACGGGATTAACAAAGAACAACTGAAGAAGAAAAATGAAGAAAACTGTTATTTGATCTTACACGAATCGTGTATGTCTACACGAAACGTGTAGAATATTTGTTCTCACACGAATCGTGTACTGATACACGAATCGTGTAATGTTAGGCCGAGATAATGATAAGACTGAAATGGGGCGGCTGCTTTTGATGTTTTAAAAATAATTCTTTTCTCAAATTGAAGACAGCAAAGACTCCATCCAATTAAGTTCAACTACTACTTCTATTCAGTTTAAATACGGAGTACGTTCAGAAGATCAGGAGACACATTATTACAACACAAAATTACTATACACACACATATTTTCATACAACTATTATACGCAAGTTATTATTCTGTAATTTTTATTACTCTATTAGTTCAAGGTTAAAAATAGTTGTAATATTAAGGGTGTATTGTTCGTGATAAAGGGTGTTATTGTACGCGTGAAAGGGGTGTTATTATTATAATTTTTCTACCATTTGAAGTTAATGCAAGTGAAGATATTTTAGTAAGTTTACTCTGTTAAAATTAGCGTTGTTATTATGTTTGCATATCTATATTTTTATGTCTACCTTAGTGTAATGGATAGCTAAATTTCCCTAGTGTTTGCTTAAATGTAGAGCCCCTAGTGAAATGGATTGTTACCATTAGTAAAAGTTAAAATGTAACTTTAGTATTTTTAATATTGAGCCTAGTTAAAAGAACCATTTTTATGTAATTAGGTATTTAACCCTTGCCACTTAATTTATTAAATTTAAATAACGAAAGTTGTTTTTATTTACATAAATTGAGCTTCAACATTAAAAATGATCTAGACGAATTTATGGATAAGTTATTGACACCAATTTAGAAATAAACTTCGGTGGTTTGGGTGATATCAATAAATTATATGAAGGTGAAATTATAAAAAGGGAAACCGTTATAATTTAGGTATTGGCGAAGGTCAAAACTAGGCTAGGTCTCAATTTAAATACTTGGGGAATAGTAGCTTTCTAAAAAGAATCCAATGAAAATTAGATTTTATTTAGTTAAGTTGTAACCTTATATTTATTCGAGAGAAAAATGTAAAGTTTGATACTAGAACATTTTAATAGGGCGTAAAACTTAAAACAATCCATGGACCTAGGGGTGACACAATTAAGTGAACACTCCCATTTATCTTATTTATATTTCTTATAAAAGTTTTATCATTATTATTTACGAATTATCGTTTTAAAATAAAAAAAAAATACATAAAAACATCTAGTTTTTGTAACAGTTATCTGTCACATCTTTTTACTCTTACACGAATCGTGTATCATCACACGAATCGTGTAGGAATTAAACGCGGCTACAGTACATCGTAGGTTAAATTTAGGGTTTTAATTATTTAATTATATATATTTAGGTTATTAGTTATTTTAATTATTATAATTAAGTTATTTAGTTTTAGTTATTTAAAATACTTAAAATACATGTTTTAATCCTAAAAATTAGCATTAATTATTATCACTTTATAAATTGTAACTAGTTTATAGTTAGTAAATTAATTTTAATACCTTTTAAATTTGTATTAGTTTTATTTAAAATATCATTTAGTTAATTTAATTAAGTTTATGTTATAATTGCTTAAAACAAAATTCTAAATATATAGTTTCATTAAAAATTACTATTTTACTAATTACCATTTAGTAATATAATTGTCGCATCATAATTAGTATAATTTCAATTAGATTTCCTTTTTAAGTGAATTTTTGTAATCTTGTAATTTCATTTAGTAATTTAGTTTAAGTTATTTTCTTTTACTGTTACTATAAATTGCCTAATCCAAAACCCTCTTAAATTAAGTTTGACATCAAAGACTATTAAAAAACCATTAAACACTCCATCTCCCTGTGAAACGAATCGGATTTACCAACAAACTAAACTACACGGATAGGACTAGTTGCCTATATATATGTGTGAAATCAACCTGAAATCAATAAAATACCACATATACAATAAATCAATTCGTGTAACAAAACAACTCAAATCCGTTCATAAATAAAGGTCTCGATCGCACACATCAGTATCTATCCTAATAGATTTTGTCTAACACTTTTCCTAAATTCCCTCCATAAATTACGGAAATCTTTTTGCTATATACACGTATTCGAGGAGACGAATATATCATCCAGTATTCAAAACTAATCTCATATCAAAAACCCTAATTCCAAACACATAATATGGATTCCTCGAACTCTTCGAGCTCCAATGGCAGTGTAACCGGAATGAACCAACCAATCAGCCATCATCTATTTTGGATGAATTGGGGATGGGTTCGTAGTAAACTTAATTAATGGAGACAAGAAGAAGGTGTGATCCCTTCCACCAACCGAATTCACCTCTTGGTGAAGAACCTGAAGCACTTACTGGCGAACCCATTCGGAACACTATTTTCACCCTCATTTCCAGGATATCCAGTCACGAATATATAATATCTAAAATTTTAGATCTTATTCATCCACTTGTCCGAACCGCCAATCATCCCGGAATAATAGAAGAAGTCAACGAGCTTCGCGCTCGAGTAGTGGCTCTGGAGAATATGGTGCGAAACCTACGAATACCAGCAGCAGCACCAGCAGCATAACTAGTACCACCAGTACCATCGGCATCACCACCAACATCACCAGCTTCACCAACGAAAACATCCGCATTCCACGCCTCAACATCACACTCAGTACCTCAAACATCAACATCATACGCCCCATAGATACCAAGGAATATTAGTAATAATGAGTTAAGATGTATTGACTCATTCTTCCTGAAGAATTACATATGTATACTTTATATATATGGATTGGAACAATAATAAATCTTTTCATACTAAGCTATTACGTTTGAATCTTAACTAGTATGTACTACTTGATTAATTCATATCATTAATATGCTATGATGTACATCCTTCGTTAATGACTTAACAATCGTTAATCACTGCTTCAACACAATAAACTCCTTTTCATAATAAACCAAGTGTATTACTCAAATACATGATTGATTGTATACTTTCATTTTCGATGTACTCGAAACTTTCTAGAAAACATCATTCGTGCCTTATGAATTTCACAAGAATTCCACGAGCACCAACATCATATACTGAGGTATATCAATAACAATGAACGATGAAGTATTGATTCATAACTTCATTAGCGAAATATTTCGCGACAATTATGAAATCTCTAAGGTTTTGGAGATTATTTATTCTCGTTTCAACCACAAATCAAATGAGTTTAATATTATATTAACTCATTAAATCTATATTATATCTGAAGAATACATATATGAACGTATATCTTCTCTTTTGTACAAACTGTTAATTGTGAAAATATTTTAATGGGTAGGTAATACCCGAGAAATATTTATATCTCACATTAATATGTTACATTGTACATTCTTCAAATTCTGATTCAATAATCAGTAACTATACTACTTACATCCACATATGTATCCGCGCACCAAAGAACAACCATTTTCATTCAAATCAAATTACATATTCTGAATTTGACATATCAGAATTCAAGTAAAGCTATAGCAGATGTTATCTTCCTAAAGATCACTACATTCATGAATTATATTCATTCGTATTCTATGATGAATTATCACATCAAACCACCAAAATATTCATTCATTACTTTTGAAATCAACAACGCCTATTCGTCAACCATTAGATCCATTGACGATTACAATCAGCGTTTAATCATCTAAAAATAAAATTTCTTGAAACCATCTCGGGTTGTCAATCAATGATTCAGATTCGTTAACCTTGAGAATACTGACGAAGCAGCAAATGCTATAGATGTTCTTAAGGGCTAACAGTTTGATAATAAAGAATGGTACGTTGGAAAAGCCCAAAAGAAAATTTGGAACTGAAAAACGGATTGAGCTAACCATGGAGGAGACCAAGGACAAACACAAGGGCCAAACCCTATATTCAAAGAATCCAGGAAATTCTGAATTCGGTGAAATCTTTAGAGAATATCTTGCTCCAAAGTCATGTTAAAAGCTTGCGGAAAATTTTTCTTCATCAACTTTCGAACTTAGAAATTCCAAAATATCATCATAAATATCCTCTATATTTCGGAAGATATCTTCATAACGATTCACGTCCGCAATTAAGTATCTCTTTGCGATATCTTTATAAAGGAAACTATTTTAGTTTCTATATTCTCTAAAATTCGAGTTTAAATTATAAATGCTTTGAAGAAGTGATTGGGAATTGAAGCATGACATAATATAATATAATGACGTCAGGCCAACGTGATTATATTACAGTAAGTCATGCTCAGTTTTTAATGGAAGATGATGATTCATAGATTTTATAATCATCATTTGCCATGTTACACGACTCTTACATTCTATTTAACCTCTAAACATATCAAGAAAATATTTTTCTTGATGATTCGGTCTTTTTCGGATATTCTGGTAATATGACAAATCAAATCGTGCTATTACCTTTCCTTTCTACTTTATATATTATGATCATTCAAAACTTCATACCTATGAATTCTGGACCATTACTCGCTTGACTTGAAGTCGGGAAGAAGAAACAAAAACATAAAGCTCCGACATATAAGGGAAAATATAAAGCCCGATAACGACTTCGAAATTACAAACCGTGTATATCAATGCGTATAGCAATATAAAGACACGGGATAATTAAAAACTGAAAGGACCCGTTCATATACATTATAAACGATTCACAATAGTTGATTACATCGCGAGGTATTTGACCTCTATATGATACATTTTACAAACATTGCATTCGTTTTTAAAAGACAAACTTTCTTTACAACAAAAATTGACGGTATGCACACAATTTCATAATACATCCAACTATAATTGACTTAATAATAATCTTGATGAACTCAATGACTTGAATGCAATGTCTTTCAAAATATGCCATGAATGACTCCAAGTAATATCCTTAAAATGAGTTAATGCACAGCGGAAGATTTCTTTAATACCTGAGAATAAACATGCTTTAAAGTGTCAACCAAAAGGTTGGTGAGTTCATAGGTTTATCATAACAATCATTTCAATATATTAATAGACCACAAGATTTCCGTTTATAAATATATGTACACTCGCAAGTGTATAAAAGTATTCTATAAGTTGTAGGCACCCGGTAACAAGCCTTAACATTCATGTTTTACCCTCTGAAGTACACCAGATCAGGTGTGTTTAAAATAACCTCGAAGGACTAAAGCATCCCATAGTTAGGATGGGGTTTGTCAGGCCCATTAGATATATCTTTTGGATTCGCGCCTACCGTACATAGACAAGTAGTTTAATGTTACCAAGCTAAGGGTATATTTCTGGTTTAAACCCACGTAGAATTAGTTTTAGTACTTGTGCCTATTTCGTAAAACATTTATAAAAAAACAGCGCATGTATTCTCAGTCCTAAAAATATATATAAAAGGGAGCAAATGAAACTCACCATACTGTATTTCGTAGTAAAAATACATATAACGTCATTTAACAAGTGCAAGGTTGGCCTCGGATTCACGAACCTATATTAATTATATATATTTATATGTTGGTCAATATTTGTCTAACAATTTTTGGTCAAGTCATAGTGTACCACAATCCTAATGCTCGAGACTAATATGCAAATGTCAACAAAAGTCAACTTGACCCAAAATGACTTCTAAAATTTATACGTGTTTATTATATAACTTAACTATAGTTGTTTTATATATTTAAATATATTTATTAGATTTTATAATAATAAAAGTCATTTATTAATAAAAATTTATATTAACGTTTATATATAATAAAATATACTTTTATATATCTTAAGTAGTAAAATTTATAAAGTTCACTTAATATCGTAAAACTATAGTGGTAAGTATTATTAATGTAATTATATTACGCGTGGTGAAAAATATCTTTGTATCCCCTATTTATTTGATAAAATAATATTGATCATAATAATAATAAGTAAAAGTTGTATTATTTTGTAATAATAATTATTATTATTCTATAACAATATTTATATTTACTAAAAATGGTATTATGATAAAATGATAATACTAACATAATAGTAATAATGATATTTTATAATAACAATGATATTTCTATTAAAATAATAACGACGATAGTAATAATAATCATTTTAACAATAATACTAAAATTCAGTTGACTATAACATCTAATCCGTTCATCGAAACCATTCGATATCTAAATGAAAAGTTCTTAATTTTTCGCTAGCTTTCCAATGACATGCATATCATATACCCTATCTCAGTAGCATATGTATCTAATTCAGGATTCAACAAACCTATCTAAGGACAATATCGAATGTACAAGCATGCATAATCCTATATACTCGAGCACTAGTCAGGGATACACTATTGATATATAAAAGTTAAGTTATGAGTGCTCACGTATCAATATTGAGATTCAATATTGCAGGAAAGTACGTAGACGCAACGGAGATGATAAACACTAGATTGACCTCACGAGCATACCTATGAACCATACCCATCACCTCCATAGCTATAACCCATAATTTTTTTAGCTTCGACTAATTCAAAAAACTATTTTGAAATCACTCGGACATCACTCCGTCGTAATATTTTATGTATACTAATAATATCTTGAAATAATACAGAGCAAATATATATATATATATATATGTAAATCGATTGAGAGAGTTTAGAGAAATATATTTTCAAGTTTCTATGAAATAATGAAACCTATTGAATTCTATTTATAATAAATTTTTGAATTATTAAAGTGAATTATTAAAGTATGAATTATTAAAGTGAATTATTAAAGTGTGAATTATTAAAGTATGAATTATTAAAGTGAATTATTAAAGTATGAATTATTATAATGAATTATTAAAGTATGAATTATTAAAGTGAATTATTAAAGTATGAATTATTAAAGTGAATTATTAAAGTTAAAGTAAAGTAAAAGAAAAGTAAAGGTAAAGTTAAAGTATAGTAAAAGTATAAAAACTATGTATGTATAATACGCGTATAAATATATATAATATTAATTTAAATCGTTATATATATTTAATGAAATAAAATATAAATATCGTTATATTTATTATACTGGTTAAGTAATGAGTTGTCAAAAGCGATTCTAGATATTTATAAAAGTTATATACGTTTTAATAATAAAGTTCTTTTTAAACTAAAAATGTTTTTGTACGTTTGAAAATAGATTAATAGAATATTATGGAAACCAATTTTCCACTAGCTTTTGTCTAACTTTCGTAAATGACACTTTTTATTTTTATTTATAAATAGCTTTACAAATTATTCCGAATATCGTTAAGAGGAATAGATTTTCTCAAATCATAGTGGACCTCTCAACAGAGACTTGTAATCATAATTCAATGTTTCTGATAATTCAATCATTTAATATATTTTTTTTTAATTTCGTCGATAATCATATTGAAACAAATACGTTCATATAAAGCATTATACATTTAAATACTTTGTTGACATTTTCAATTTATAACATATACACATATACATACATATTCATATATGTTCATTTAATGGTTCGTGAATCATTGGAATTTGGTCGAGGTTTAAATGAATGTATAAACATAGTTTAAAATCCTTGAGGTTTAACTTAACAAACATTGCTTATCGTGTCAGAATAATATAAAGATAAAGTTTAAATTTAGTCGGAAATTTCCGGGTCGTCACAGTACCTACCCGTTAAAGAAATTTCGTCCCCGAAATTTGATAGAGGTCGTTATGGCTAACAATGAGAATGTTATTATGATGTAACGATTATGAAGTTTTATCATGTCTAAGAAGTATGGATAAAATAATTCGATTACTCGAAGCGTATGAGGGAAGTTATCGTAAATGAAGGAAATAAGATTATAGTGATTCATCATATCTTTTGACATCATCACAATTGATCTCCGAATTTAAAGAAAATCTTTGTAATCTATGTTGGATTTGATGCTTCGGTGATTAAGGAGATTATGATCCTCTTCGAATTAATACGATAATCCATCTTGATTTCTCTGTCGGGTATTTCACTATAAATCCACCTCCTTCGTTTTCTTACAACTCACACCTTCTATTCTCTCTCCCTCAAGTCATATTTTAAAGTATTTGTCAATATGCTTCATCCAGTACTGATTCTCGATATACTCCTCACTTTCATATCTGTCGTTCTTCTTTTTCATCTGCCTCCGGAAGAATCTATTTACTTCTACTATACTCTCGGTTTTATAGTGTTTTTAGTTCTTCCGTGTCTTTATATTGCTATATGCATCGATATATACGGTTTATAATTTTTGGGTCGTTGTTGGGTTTTATATCTTCCCTTATATTTCAAAGCCCCTGCTTTTGTCTTCTATAATCATTGACATCCACAGTTAATGCTCCCTTCTATTTGCTGCGATTTATACTCCAATTTCTATTTTGGAGTTTTGTCCTTTCGTTTCTTCTTCTTGCGATTAAGCAACGTTTGTAATGGTCCAGTATTCGCAGATATGAATTTCAGAATGAACTTAGTTAATGTTCTAAGAAGGAAATGGTAATGGCACGATCTTGATTATTAATTTACCAGAATACCCTGAAAAGACCGAATCATCAAGAAAATATATTCTTGATATTTTTAGAGATTAAATAGAATACAAGAGTCGTGTAACATGGAACATGATGACGGCATGGTCTGTGAATCATCATGTCCCATTAGAAACTCAGCATGAATTACTGTAATATAATCACGTTGATCAAGTGTCATTATATTATACTAACTCATGCTTCAGCTCCCAACACTTCTTCAAGAATATTCCTATTTTAAACTCGAATGTTTTAGAATTTAGAAACTAAAATAGTTTCTTTTATGATATAATACAGATAGCGCGAAGAGGTAAATGATTTCAGATAAGAATAATTATAAAAATATCTTCAGAAGTATGGATGATATTTATAATGAAAGATACGATGATATCTTAGAATGTCTAATATTAGAGGATGATGAAGGATATTGTCCGCAGGGGTTTAGAGTTAGGAGCAATGTATTCGTTAATGACTTCAGTAAGTACTGAATCATGTGAATTCTTTGAAGGCAGGTTCAGCCTTTGTGATTTGTCCACAGCCTCCTTCATACTTTGCTCAATCCTTTTTCCAGTTCCAAAGCTTCTCTTTTTCTGAGCTTTTTCAACACACTACTCTTTATCATCAAACTTTTTACTGTTAAGGTCATTTATAGTTTTTGCTGCTTCATTAGTATTTCGAGAACTAGTTCGCAGTTTAGGGTGTTTTTCAGAAACTTCACAATCAAAGTATATAAGTCCAGAAGATAGACACATATAATTGTTGGCGTAGACATGCTGCGAGATTTCAAAATACTGATTGCTAATTTCTGATGATTCATATGGCAATTCTCGTTACAAGATGCAGATGAGTAAATGATGGGATTTTGATAAATATAAAGAGTTTTCGGAAAGTCAAAGATCAATGAAGTTGTTAATAAGTTTACTGCTAATGTGGCGAGATATGAAAGGTTCCCCGGTAATAATGATGAAGGTGTAATCATTATAATAAGGCTTATTCGAATGAACAATTGAAGTTGGTTTGCTGGAGCTGTGACAAAATCGTCTATTTTTAGAAGGGATTGAAAAGTTATTTTAGCTAGTAAATGCCAAAAGGTCTGACATGGATACATGTTAAATTATGACTTTGGTTTCAAGAGTTTTTCAGGTACGTAACTGTGGATAACATGTGGTTGGATCATCATCTCGATTGTTCATTATTTGAAGTGTCTTCAGGTATTTTGAAGGGTTTGAACACAGATTATAATCGTTAATATACATACGATGTTCTAACACAGTTTTGAAGTTAAAGTATAGCTTTGAAAGATGTAAGAATCTAAGAGTGATGATATCGTTTATAACTTGAATTGAATTCGGCGATTTCAAAATCAGAATATGTAATTAGATTTTTGAATGAGTATGGTTGTTTTGATTTCTATAAAAGAATGTATATTGTTGTGAAAGTAGGGAGTATAATGGATGATTTGCTGAATCAGATTCGAAGAATGTAACATATTAATTGTGAATTTATATATCTCTCGGGTATTAACTACCCGTTAAAAAAAATGTCACAATTAATATTTTGTACAAAAGAATTTTATTACAGTCTTTATGGAAATATATGTGTATATTTCTTCAGATGTAATATAGATTTAATGAGTTAATATTAAATTAAACTCACTTGATTTATGGTTAAGGCTAGGATAGATAATTTCTAAACTTTAGAAATTACATAATCGTCGTAGAATGTTTTCCTAATGAAGTTATGAATCAATACTTCATCGTTGTGGTATTCCTTAGTATCTACAGGGCGTATGACGTCGATGCTCATGGGACAGATTGTGAAGTTGAGGTTTGCGATGCGGTTGTTGTTGGTGGTGGTAATGGTTCTGTTGGTGTTGCTGATGGTGGTACTGTTTATGCTGTTGGTGCTGCTGCTGGTGTTTGTAACCTTTGCACCATATTCTCCAAAGCCACTACCCGAGCGCGAAGCTCGTTGACTTCTTCTATTACACCGGGGTGATTGTCGGTTCGGACGAGCGGATAAATAAAATCTAGAATTTGGTGTAGTATGTAATCGTGACGAGATACTCTAGAAATAAGAGAGAAAATGGTGTTTCGGATAGGTTCGCCGGTAAGTGCTTCAGGTTCTTCGCCAAGAGGGCAATGTGGTGGATGGAAGGGATCACCTTCTTCTTGTCTCCAATGATTAAGGAGGCTACGAACCCATCCCTAATTCATCCAGAATAGATGATGACTAATTGGTTGATCCATTCCGGTCACATTGCTTTCGGAACTTGAGTGGGATTCCATTTCGGAATCCGAGGAACTTGAACTGATGACGAATTCCATTTCGTACGATTTGATAAAGGATTTTTCGATACGAAATGATTTTTCGACTATCGGGTGGTATTCTAACTACATAGAATATCTATATATATAGATCAAAAGATTTCATAGATTACGGAGGAATTTACGGAATATATCAGGCAAAGTTTACGGTAATAGATACGATAATATATGATTTAGCAGATACGCTAAGATATGAATTTTGTCTATACACTATTCATGCAATCAATGCAGCAAGACGTGTCTAGAATAAGAATGATAAGCAGGTAATTTCCTAAGGATGGTAAGTAGATGATTTCCGACTAAAAATGATAAATAAAACTTTTGACATGCAGACACGGTCGAAGTCCAGACTCACTAATGCATCTTAACAACTATCAGTTAGACACACTAATGCAAGACCTGGTTCGCTAAGACCACCGCTCTGATACCAACTGAAAGGACCCGTTCATATACATTATAAACGATTCACAATAGTTGATTACATCGCGAGGTATTTGACCTCTATATGATACATTTTACAAACATTGCATTCGTTTTTAAAAGACAAACTTTCTTTACAACAAAAATTGACGGTATGCACACCATTTCATAATACATCCAACTATAATTGACTTAATAATAATCTTGATGAACTCAATGACTTGAATGCAACGTCTTTCAAAATATGCCATGAATGACTCCAAGTAATATCCTTAAAATGAGTTAATGCACAGCGGAAGATTTCTTTAATACCTGAGAATAAACATGCTTTAAAGTGTCAATCAAAAGGTTGGTGAGTTCATAGGTTTATCATAACAATCATTTCAATATATTAATAGACCACAAGATTTCCGTTTATAAATATATGTACACTCGCAAGTGTATAAAAGTATTCTATAAGTTGTAGGCACCCGGTAACAAGCCTTAACATTCATGTTTTACCCTCTGAAGTACACCAGATCAGGTGTGTTTAAAATAACCTCGAAGTACTAAAGCATTCCATAGTTAGGATGGGGTTTGTCAGGCCCATTAGATCTATCTTTAGGATTCGCGCCTACCGTACATAGACAAGTAGTTTAATGTTACCAAGCTAAGGGTATATTTCTGGTTTAAACCCACGTAGAATTAGTTTTAGTACTTGTGCCTATTTCGTAAAACATTTATAAAAAAACAGCGCATGTATTCTCAGTCCCAAAAATATATATAAAAGGGAGCAAATGAAACTCACCATACTGTATTTCGTAGTAAAAATACATATAACGTCATTTAACAAGTGCAAGGTTGGCCTGGGATTCACGAACCTATATTAATTATATATATTTATATGTTGGTCAATATTTGTCTAACAATTTTTGGTCAAGTCATAGTGTACCACAATCCTAATGCTCGAGACTAATATGTAAAAGTCAACAACAGTCAACTTGACCCAAAATGACTTCTAAAATTTATACGTGTTTATTATATAACTTAACTATAGTCGTTTTATATATTTAAATATATTTATTAGATTTTATAATAATAAAAGTCATTTATTAATAAAAATTTATATTAACGTTTATATATAATAAAATATACTTTTATATATCTTAAGTAGTAAAATTTATAAAGTTCACTTAATATCGTAAAACTATAGTGGTAAGTATTATTAATGTAATTATATTACGCGTGGTGAAAAATATCTTTTATCCCCTATTTATTTGATAAAATAATATTGATCATAATAATAATAAGTAAAAGTTATATTATTTTGTAATAATAATTATTATTATTCTATAACAATATTTATATTTACTAAAAATGGTATTTTGATAAAATGATAATACTAACATAATAGTAATAATGATATTTTATAATAACAATGATATTTCTATTAAAATAATAACGACGATAGTAATAATAATCATTTTAACAATAATACTAAAATTCAGTTGACTATAACTTCTAATCCGTTCATCGAAACCATTCGATATCTAAATGAAAAGTTCTTAATTTTTCGCTAGCTTTCCAATGACATGCATATCATATACCCTATCTCAGTAGCATATGTATCTAATTCAGGATTCAACAAACCTATCTAAGGACAATATCGAATGTACAAGCATGCATAATCCTATATACTCGAGCACTAGTCAGGGATACACTATTGATATATAAAAGTTAAGTTATGAGTGCTCACGTATCAATATTGAGATTCAATATTGCAGGAAAGTACGTAGACGCAACGGAGATGATAAACACTAGATTGACCTCACGAGCATACCTATGAACCATACCCATCACCTCCATAGCTATAACCCATAATTTTTTTAGCTTCGACTCATTCAAAAAACTATTTTGAAATCACTCGGACATCACTCCGTCGTAATATTTTATGTATACTAATAATATCTTGAAATAATACAGAGCAAATATATATATATATATATATATATATATATATATATATATATATATATATATATATATATATATATATATATATATATATATATATATGTAAATCGATTGAGAGAGTTTAGAGAAATATATTTTCAAGTTTCTATGAAATAATGAAACCTATTGAATTCTATTTATAATAAATTTTTGAATTATTAAAGTGAATTATTAAAGTATGAATTATTAAAGTAAATTATTAAAGTGTGAATTATTAAAGTATGAATTATTAAAGTGAATTATTATAGTGAATTATTAAAGTATGAATTATTAAAGTAAATTATTAAAGTATGAATTATTAAAGTGAATTATTAAAGTTAAAGTAAAGTAAAAGAAAAGTAAAGATAAAGTTAAAGTATAGTAAAAGTATAAAAACTATATATGTATAATACGCGTATAAATATATATAATATTAATTTAAATCGTTATATATATTTAATGAAATAAAATATAAATATCGTTATATTTATTATACTGGTTAAGTAATGAGTTGTCAAAAGTGATTCTAGATATTTATAAAAGTTATATACGTTTTAATAATAAAGTTCTTTTTAAACTAAAAATGTTTTTGTACGTTTGAAAATAGATTAATAGAATATTATGGAAACCAATTTTCCACTAGCTTTTGTCTAACTTTCGTAAATGACACTTTTTATTTTTATTTATAAATAGCTTTACAAATTATTCCGAATATCGTTAAGAGGAATAGATTTTCTCAAATCATAGTGGACCTCTCAACAGAGACTTGTAATCATAATTCAATGTTTCTGATAATTCAATCATTTAATATATTTTTTTTTTGATTTCGTCGATAATCATATTGAAACAAATACGTTCATATAAAGCATTATACATTTAAATACTTTGTTGACATTTTCAATTTATAACATATACACATATACATACATATTCATATATGTTCATTTAATGGTTCGTGAATCATTGGAATTTGGTCGAGGTTTAAATGAATGTATAAACATAGTTTAAAATCCTTGAGGTTTAACTTAACAAACATTGCTTATCGTGTCAGAATAATATAAAGATAAAGTTTAAATTTAGTCGGAAATTTCCGGGTCGTCACAAAAACACTATAACCCCAAGAGCATAGAAGAAGTAAACAGATTCCTCTGGCGGTAAAAGAAAAAGAAGAATGACTGCATAGATGGTCAATATAATAACCAGGATCAGAACTGGATTTAGCATTTTCTTAATCTTTTGGAAGTTTGAATTGAGAAAGAAAGTATAGAAGTGGTGAAGATAATGAAACGGAAGAAGCTAATTTATAACAAAATTCCAAACACATCAATCGAGGAAAATCACCGCATTTAATCAAACAAACCTCAAAATTTTGTAAATACCGGAGAATCAAATCTTATAGATTACGAAGATTTCCTTTAATTCCTTGAATTCCGGAAATCAATCGTGACTACGTCAAAAGTTAAGGCGAACATTTAATTTTCTCATTTCACTCTTTTATGATAGCTTCGTTTATACTCTTCCTATAAACGAATCGTTTTATCCATATTATTCAATAGTGATAAAACTTTATTTTTCAACTTATATTCATCATTAAAATATTCTTGTTGTAAACAATGAAGATCTCTATCAAATTTCATGACTATGATTTTCACGAACTCCTCTCTGTTTGTCTGCCCTAATATTGTGGCATAAAATGCTCAAGGTTTTAAATGAGCTCAATACCATTCATAACACATTTCATGTATCCAATTTACTGAAATGACCTGTATAACATCATCATTTTGAATGATCTTCGCATTAATGATAAAATGCACTTCGTTGAAGAACCTATAGAAATCATGGAAGGAGAGGTCAAACAAACACGTAAAAGCAACATACCTATCATTAAAGTCTGTTGGAATTCGCGTAGAGGCCCCGAATATACCTGGGAACGCAAAGACCATATGAAACGGAAATATCCCCATCTCTTCTCAACTGCTGATGCATCCGAGAAGTCTACCTAAAACTTCGGGACGAAGTTTTTATTAACGGGGAGGTACTATAACAACCCTCAATTTTTGACTTCTGAAATTACTGAAATGACCCTAGGGTTTACTGTCTGACTATACGTATTAATTATTTAAGGGTTGTTATATACACAATCAATTTAACGTTGACCAAATAATAAACTTTTATTCGACACTCACTGCTAATTAAAATTTATGCATTTCAATAATATTATTTATAACTATTAATCTATAAGTAATAAATAAAAAGTGACATTTATATAAATAATAAAACAATTGGTAACTAAATAAAAATAAATACAAGTCATGAATTAGTAAAAAGAAAATAATACTTATCATGTAGTAAATGTAAAAATAATAATAAACATAATAATAATAATAATAGTAATAATAATGAGACTAAAGAATCTTAAACAATTACATCCTTATGTTAACTAAAAATAAAGTATAAACTAGTACATCCTTATGTTGACTAATTATAAACTAGTACCACCTTTTGTTGACTAAAAATTATAAAACAAAATAAAATCATTAATTAGAACATCCTTATGTTGACTAACACTCTAATACTTGCACTATATAAACACTCCTAGACTCCTAGTTTCTCATTCACAAATCACACCAAAATCCTCTCTCAAAAACAATCTCTCCCTCTCCCTCTCTTGTGGTATTCGGATCTTCAAGCTTGTTCTTCGTGTTCTTCAAGAATCTTCAAGGAGTTCTTCAAGATTTTTAAGGCTTTGATCTTCCATCTTCATCGTGTTCATGTTTTCTTTGTTAATTATCTTGAATCTTCAAAGGTATAACATAAACCCTAAACTATTTACATAAACTTTAATCTTTGTTAATTCATATTCATATTATAAACTTGTTATTCATAAGTATATACATAAATACTCCTAGATTTATATATACATATATACATGTAAAAAAAATATATTTTTATGTATATATACGAATTATATATACATATACATATTAAAACCTTAAACCCTAATACTACTTATACTAGTACTTAACATGTATACACTATTACTATTACTAGCACCTATAACATACTACTTATATTGTAGCACAAAAACATTTTGGGATATGTATTAGAGATGTATAGATCTTCGAACTTTCTTGATGAATGGTTTCTACGAGATTCTAGGCAGAGGGTTTGGATTTCCGATTTAAAGGGTCCTATGGCTCAAGCCCCTAGATCTAAATTAGCCATTCGAAGGGAAAGGGGTGATTGGAAGCTTATCTAATACGGCAAGTATTCTAAAATGAAAAACACTCATAAAAGTAGAAACTCTCTAGTCATAGAAACTTAGTAAAATAAGAAACTTTCTAAAAATGGAAATTTTATAAAAATAGTAACTTACTAGGAATAGAAACTTAGTAAAACAAACTATACTTAAACACATACTTAAACTTAAACATGGGCAAAACACTTAACTACTCTTAAATGTCAATAGGTTGACTTTCCTGCTCACTCGTTCAACTCTTTATTCCGAGGAAGAACTCTCTCTCTACTTACTAAGGTGACTTTCATCGCCCCACTCTTATTGCTATAGCACTTTTTATACTTACTGGGGTGAGACACATGCTGCTTTTATACTTTAAACAACTTAGACACAAGTACGAACCTAAACTGTACTATGACTAGCTTATGCTACTAAGACCCCACAGTGATATTTTTTAATTGCTTTCAGGATAAGGCATTCTTAATTATTGGGGGTAGGCCTATCGGGAGTAACGTCCCCGATACATTTGACCGGGATGTCTTTGTATTACTTAATAATGATTTAAACATGGTGATAAGGTACTGTCAACTTATCATCGGGGCAACAAAACAAACGTTTAGTCTAAAATATCACGAATCAGTACTACTTTTGGATCTGCGAGATCTACTTTTTGATCCTGCGGGAGATCAACTTTACAACTAAATCTTGTGGTCTAAAAACAACGATAACTACTTTTGTTAAACCTATGAACTTCACTCAACATTTTTGGTTGACACTTTAGCATGTTTTGTCTCAGGTGCTGTTTGATTCAAGCTTTCTTATCTACTACTTATGTGATGCTACTTGGACTTAGGATCAAGAGATATCGCATTTATTACTTCTGCATATGAACAATTACTTTATCGTTATTTCCATTATTGTAACGACATTTCATTTTCCGCTGCGTACTCAATAAAGTTAAATTTTCTCATTTAGTATTGTTCTCGTATTATAATATGTTGGTTTATTTGATATTAGTAACGTTTCTTCCAGACCCTATTGGGAGGATGTTACAAGTTGGGGACGACCGACTACGCCTACGGAAATCCGAAGTTTTCTCAGATTGGCCGGTTATTACCGTCGGTTTATCCAAGACTTTTTTAAGATCGCTTCTCCATTGACAAAATTGACGAGAAAGAACGCGAGATTTAATTGGGAGAACGAGAAAGAAATTGCTTTTCAATTGTTAAAAGAGAAGTTATGTCAAGCTCCGGTGTTAGTGTTTCCGAAAGGTGTAGAATACATGACGGTTTATTGTGATGCGTCTTTAAATGGGCTCGGGTGTGTTCTAATGCAAAGAGGTAAAGTCATCGCTTATGCCTCTCGACAATTAATGGAACACAAGACGAGATATCCGACTCATGATCTTGAGTTAGCGGCTGTTGTTCATGCGCTGAAAATTTGGCGCCACTACTTGTATGGTGTCAAGTGTACGATTTATTCGGATCACAAGAGCTTAAAACATCTTTTTGATCAACGAAATTTGAATTATCGTTAACGTAGATGGATGGATGTGGTAAAAGATTACGATTGTGAAATACTTTATCATCCGGGTAAGGCGAATGTGGATGCGTTGAGTCGGAAGAGTCAACATCCGGTGATACGAGTAGGATCGTTACGCATGATTATTACTAATGATTTTCTTGTAAAGCTTGGTGAGATTCAAATTGAAGCTTTTGTTAACAACAAGCATGAGTAACAAATCGTGGGGAAAACGGAGTCTATTACCCTAGGCCCGCATGGTTTGTTATCCTTTCAAGGAATAGTGTGGGTGCCTAAGATGGGGGATAATCGACGAGTGCTACTTAATGAAGTGCATAAGTCAAAGTATTCCATTCATCCGGGCGCGATGAAAATGTATCTTGATTTAAGGAAGGAGTGTTGGTGGCCGGGTATGAAAGGTGATGTTGTTAAGTATGTTGAAAAATGCGTCACGTGTTTGCAAGTTAAAGCCGAACACCAAAAGCCGTATGGTATGTTACAACCGTTAGAAATCGCGAAATGGAAATGGGAGCACATTACCATGGATTTCATTACAAAGTTACCAAAGACGACGAGAACCCAATTTGATTCGATTTGGGTGATAGTTGATCGACTGACGAAAAGTGCTTTGTTTCTTCCCATTCGGGAAGTGATATCATCGGAGACTTTGGCTAAGTTGTTCATCAAGGAAGTGATATCAAGGCATGTGGTTCCTATATCTATTATTGCGGATCGATATACTCGTTTCACATCTCGGTTTTGGGAAAAGTTTCATGAAGATATGGGTACACAATTGAAATTAAGCACGGTGTATCATCCTCAAAGGGATTGTCAAACCGAACTTACGAATCAAACATTGGAGGATATGTTACAGGCATGTAATATCGATTTCGGTGGTAGTTGGGATAAGCACTTACCTTTAGTGGAATTCTCGTACAACAATAACTATCATGCTAGTATTGGAATGCCACCGTATGAGATGCTTTACGGGAGTCGGTGTCAAACTCCTATACGTTGGGGTGAAGTAGGACAAAGAGAAATCGGGAGTACCGATTTGGTTTTGGAGACGAATAGCAAGATTGATATGATTCGGGCTCATTTGAAAAAGGCCTAAGATAGACAAAAGTCGTATGCCGATTTACGAAGACGGCCGATTGAGTTTCTAGAAGGCGACATGGCGATGCTTAAAGTTTCGCCATGGAAGGGTGTTATTCGGTTTCGAAAACGAGGAAAGTTAGCTCCTCTGTTTATTGGTCCTTTTAAGATTTTAGCTCGTGTTGGTGAAGTTGCATATCATTTGGAATTACCCGAAGCGCTTGCGGGGATCCATAATACATTTCATGTTTCCCATCTCCGTAAGTGTCTTGCGGATGATTCTTCATGGGTGCCATTAGACGAGATTGAACTAAACAACAAGTTAGAGTATGTGGAGAAGCCGATTGCTATACTTGACAAAAAGGTAAAGAGGTTGAGAAATAAAGAGGTGAGAACTTTTAAAGTTCAATGGAGTCATAGTAAAGGTTCCGAGTTTACATGGGAACCCGAAGAGTTTGTATTGGTGTATCTTCCTACTTGTCATGCTACTTGAATCGCGAGGACGCGCTCCGATTCAAGTGGGGGAGATTTGTAACATTCCGTTTTCTTCTTACATGTCTTAAGGTACGTATTTGATCGTTAGAACGTTTATAATTCGTTTGCTCATGCGATTAAACGATTTAAAGTGTTAGTTGATATATATATATATATATATATATATATATATATATATATATATATATATATATATATATATATATATATATATATATATATATATATATATATAAATAAACGCGTATGAATGTATACGTGTAGTTTAAGTGTTTATGTGAAGCTAAAATGGGGTGTAAGAGTCGGGTTATGACATTTGGGTTTGTAAACCAAAAGCTGGTCAAAAGTGGGCGTGGGGCCGCGCCGCAGCGAGCACGTCCGCGCCGCGACATATAATGCGAATCAAGAACCAGGAACCAAATTAAACAGCTCGAATTTTATGTTAAATGCCGCGCCGCAGTAAAGGGGGTCGCGGCTGCTGTGCTGATTCGAAATTTAGATTTAAAAAGGGTTGGTTCGAGGGTATTTCCATCTTTTCGCGTTAGGTTCAGATTGTGGATCAAATATCAACCACTTATCTCAATCCTTCATTTTCTTTTCTCTTTTCTTTCCATTTTCTCTTCCAAAACACAAAACCCACTTAGATCTAAATTGAGATTTGAAGGTGAAGAATTGTGAATCGGTCTTTAGAGCAAGAAATAAATTTGTTCTCCTCGTTCTTAGCTACGACTTGATAGTGTTGGTAAGTCTTAACTCCATATTTTGAGTTTTAGTTAATTTATGGCTAGGGTTTGGCCATTTGAGACTTGTAAGACCCATTTGAGGAATTAATGGGTGAATTTGGGTTAATTTGATGCAAGGAAAAACCCAAATGGTGTTAATCTAGGGTATGGTCATGTAAATTGGGATTTGTAAGTGTTAATTGTGTTGTAGTCACTAAAAACACTTGTAAAATGATGAAAGCTTGTTAATGGGTAAGGTTTGACCAAAATTTGTAGTCTAAGTGTTAAAATGGGTTAAATGGGTGATTGTTGACCTAGTGGGATGAGATGGGTATGAAATACCCATAAAATGTATTAGTTGGTGTTAGGGTCATGTTAGTAGCCTCTAATCACTAGCTTTTAGTGATTTATGATGAGTCATGGCCATTAATGGGTGGTTTTGGTGGATGCGAGTCATTTAATGCTTTTAGGACATTAAATGCCTAAGGGAAAAGTGTTAGTGGTTAGTCCACTAGAGTTGTATGTTAATTAAATGCATAATGTGATAGGTGCATTGCATTGAAGGTTGCGAGCTTGATTCCTAGTTCACCAAAGGCGATAAGGTGAGTGGGGTAATTATTTGCGTGCATATATAAGGTATTTATTTGTGTAGCATGAGTTGTGAAGTGTCAACGTGTAAAGACACCAAATCTCACGTGGCGAGTGAAGTGTCGACGTGTTAAGACACCACTCGGGGGTGAAGCATCGACGTGTTAAGGTGCACTCCAAGGGATGTAAAGGGTGGAGTGTCGACGTGTTAAGACACCGCCCGGGGTGAAGTATCGACGTGTTAAGATGCCACCGTGGGGTTAGTGTACAACGTGTTAAGTACTCTAACGGTTGTTGTGAATACCGATGGGAAATTCGAGTACCATTCCTTGTATTATTGGTTAACCAAGGTTGTGTGTTGTGATGTAGCATATTATATTGATTCGAGTTATATGCTAATGCTATGCTAGCTTGTGTGGTCGGAGGTTTAGTATTATACTTGTGATGGTATGATTATTTATATTGCAAGCATGTATGCGGTAAATGTGTAAGTGATTGCAAGTAAGTAGGTTGTATATGTAACCGTATAACTATTGCTCTCACTAAGCGTTAGCTTACCCCTCTCGTTGTTTATCTTTTTAGATGCAGGTGCGGAGAAAGGGAAAGGGGTTGTTGGGCACTAGATTTCTCTTGTTGGATGCTTGTTGAAGCTTTTGGAAGTTGACCTAGAGTTTTGGGTAGTTTAGCCCCAAACCATGCTCGAGTGTCGTTTGGTTTAAAACTATCATTGATGGGTCGAACTTATGATACATTTGATTTTGGGCCTTCGTGCCTCTTTGTAAACATTAAACTTGTGATATTGTTTAAATGGGTTGTATGTAACTGTGATGACCCGGAAATTTTCGACCAAATTTAAACTTTATCTTTATATTATTCCGACACGATAAGCAGAATTTGTAATGTTGAATCTCAAAAACTTTGGAACTACATTCATGTAATCAATTACCCTTTGACCGTGTTCGACGATTCACGAACAATTATGTGTATGTAGATATGTATATATAATATTAATTGAAAACATTAACAAAGTATTAGATATATGATACTTTACATGAACGTATTTGTTTCGATATATTTATCGACAGAATTAAGAGATAATATCAAATGATAGAGTTATCAGATACATTATGATATGATTACGGGTCTATGTTATGAGGTCCACTGTTATTTAAGAAATCTATTCTTTTTGACAACATTTGGAAAATGGTAAAGTAATTTACAAATGAGAACAAACTGTCACATAACAAGAGTTAGACAGAAGTTAGTGGAGAATTGAATTTCATAATACTTGATTGATCTATTTTCAAACGTGCAAAAACGTTTTTCGATATAATAGAATTTGTTAATTAAAATGTCTTTGTTAAATAATGTAAGTTGAAATATTGGTTATTAGATATATAAATAACTTGCAACGTGTATTTAAAGCGTGTTTATGTATATTAAATAGATATATGATAATTAAGTATCTCATTAAGTATATTAACAATTGATTATATATATAAAATGAAACTACTAACTTATGGGTTTCGAAACAATATATATATATATATATATATATATATATATATATATATATATATATATATATATATATATATATATATATATATATATATATATATATGTAACATTTAACGACGTAATAACCCTTATGTTAAAATGAATATATATGTATTGTATTAAGATGTATTAATACACTTTTGAAAGACTTAAATACATATATTAACTTACTTATACTCAACAAAGATAGATATACTCATATTCCCATTCAATTTCATCAAGAATTCCACTCGTATTCATATGGTATTCATACCCGTATTATACACAGCTTCTAGATGTATTTATTATTGGTATATACTAATAGGAAAACATCATTTTCAACTTTTTAAATGATTAGAAAACATGTTTAAGCATATTTTGTAAGCTAGTATCAATTATTACACAAAAATATAAAACTACTTTTGTTTTTATTACTTATATCATTTATATACTTATATATATATATATATATATATATATATATATATATATATATATATATATATATATATATATATATATATTACATACTTACACACATAAAACCATAATTTTTCATTCTTATTCCTTCCTCCTTCATAAACCACGACCAAGAACTCTTAAATCTTCATCTTTTTGATCAAAAATCCAATCTATAATCATCTTATAAGAATCATTCAAGAACACTTCATGAAGATCATTCATTTCAAGTTTATACTTTCAATCTTTTGAATTCATTCCAATAACTTTTTGAAGATCAAGAAACCTTCATTTATTTCAGTAGTTTTTCACTTCTTAATCAAGGTAATAAACATATTCAAGCTTTGGTTCAATTCATATAATCATAACTATCTTAAATCAAGATAGAATTCTTACTTGAAACTTTTGTTGATTCCAAGCTTCTACATCAAGAATTCTAAGCTATAGAGGACATCATCTACTCAAAGATCCTTTTCTTATTTTTCCAGTAATATCACTCTTTAAACTGGAGGTAGTAACCTTATTCAAAATCTTGTTCGATTCATATTCATATAGCTATCTTATTTTGAGTTTATAATTTACAACAACTAGAAAGTTTAGTTAATTCTAAACTTGTTTTCAAACAAACTTAATCCTTCTAACTTGACTTTTAAAATACTTCAACACATGTATTATGATAATATGTCAAGCTAACATAAGGATATAAAACTTGTAAACACGAAGAACACCGTAAAACCGGACATACGCCGTCGTAGTAAAACCGGGGGCTGTTTTGGTTTGGATAATTAAAAGCTGTGACAAACTTTGATTTAAAAGCTATACTTCTGGGAAAATGATTTTTCTTATGAACATGAAACTATATCCAAAAATCATGGTTAAACTCAAAGTGGAAGTATGTTTTTCAAAATGGTCATCAAGACGTTGTTCTCTCGACTGAAATGACTACCTCTTACAAAACGACTTGTAACTTGTATTTCTGACTATAAACCTATACTTTTTCTGTTTAGATTAGTAATATTTGATTCAATATGAAACCATAGCAATTTGATTCACTCAAAACGGATTTAAAACGAACAAATTATGGGTAAAACAAAATCTGCTAAAATTAACGTTGTATGGACGAAATTTATATTATAAAAACTATATTAACCATATCCTTGCTAACTTTTCCTATATCCTATATATATTTGGACATGTTATTAGTAGTATAACAAAATATTATAATATTGGTTATTTCTGTGATTGTATATATGTATAATAATATTCTTGGTACGTCCTAACACAATAAGTATACAATACGTTTTGATAAATCCTAAGACAATACGTACACAATACGTCTCTGGGTTGATGCAAAGACAATACGTATACAATACGTCGTGGGGTAATTCTAAGATTATATATATATATATATATATATATATATATATATATGTATATACCGATTATTGGACTATCGGACTATTGGACTATCGGACTGTTGGACCACTAACATTGGACTACTAACTTGACAATTTAAAGTATCATATTAGTATGATATAATTATTAATCAAATATAATTATAGTATAGTTGATACATATTATTATTATTATTATAGGTTCGTGATTCTGTCTAAGGCCGAATCGTATTTTTCATCGAATTGAAAAATAATATTATTTACTATCAGTGACTTACAAGTGAGTTTCATTTTCTCCCTTTTTAATGGTTTTGCAATATATATTTTTGGGCTGAGAATACATGCGCTGCTTTTATAAATGTTTACGAGATAGACACAAGTACTTAAAATATATTCTACGTTGAGTTGTACCACCCTGCATATCTTCCCTAATAGCTTGGTAACTACTATTTACATGTTGTATTGTAAACGCGAATCCTGTTGATAGATCTATCAGGCCTGACAACCCCAACCGGACTGGACGACCAGTATTCAACGGTTGCACAGTACTTCATTTCGGTGACTATTCTTGGTACAGTGTAGTGAGATTTCATAATAAAGGGAATATGCGACGTTGATTAAATGTTAAGTATGGTTACCAAGTGCTCGACCACTTAGAATATTTTTATTAAAACGTTTGTGTATATGAAATCTTGTGGGCTATTAAGATATTGGAATGATTGTTATGATAAACCTATGAACTCACCAACCTTTTGGTTAACACTTTAAAGCATGTTTATTCTCAGGTATTAACGAAATCTTCCGCTGTGCATTAGCTCATTTTAAGGATATTACTTGGAGTCATTCATGACATACTTTGAAAGGCGTTGCATTCGAGTCGTTGAGTTCATCAAGATTAATATTAAGTCAATTATAGTTGGATGTAATATGAAATGGTATGCATGCCGTCAAATTTTTATGTAAAGAAAGTTTGTCTTTTAAAAACGAATGCAATGTTTGTAAAACGTATCATATAGAGGTCAAATACCTCGCGATGTAATCAACTATTGTGAATCGTTTATAATGTATATGAACGGGTCCTTTCAGTAACCGTTAAATCGGGCGCTAATGGTTTGCAAATTTTTTTTAAAAAAAATTATCCGGTTAAATACGGGTTGGGATGTTTCACTTAAAGAAGTCTTGCTCGTAGCGCCGTTTTCTAGGTATCTTGTGAAAATGGGCCTAATCTCTAATTGAAATTTTTTTTTAAAAATCTCCACAAAATTTGCCTATTTTTTTGCGAATGTAGTGACTTAAAATATGTGTTTTGCAGCCATTTATTATCATCAAAACCAATATACACTCTCATATATTCGCATTCAATATCAAATTTAAAAACAAAAATAAAAATAAGGTTATGAATCAAGAGAAATAAAAAAGCGGCTAAAAATACTCGAACCATAAAACCAAGGCGTTATAAAATCAGCAACGTTTTGTAGCTAGTGGTGAGATAGTAGCCCCAACAAGATTCTCGATGTACCTAAATACAATATTAAATAAAAAGAAGTATCGTAGTAGTATTTAAACATATACAAAAATTCACATGTGAATGTATTACTTATCCTAAGATCTAAAAGTGTAAAATTCACCTTTAAAAATAGTAAAATATCATTTTTGATATCTAAACTGCTTCGAACGGGGGAAAGCCTTAAGGAAGTCTTGCTCATAGCGCCGTTTTCTAATTATCTTTCGAAAATGGGACTAATTTGCAACTGTAAATTTTTTGAAAAATTCTCAACAAAATTTTGCCCAATTTTGTGGGAAATGTAGTAACTTCAAATATGTGTTTTATGGCCATTAATTATCATAAAAAAGAAACTACACTCTCATATAATAGCTTTCAATATGAAATTTAGAAACAAAAACAAAAATAAGGTTATGAATCTAGAGATATAAAAAATCGGCTAAAAATACTCGAACAATAAAACAAAGACGTTATAAAAACATCAACGTTTTGTAGCTAGTGGTGAGGTAGTATCCCCAACATAATTCTCGATGTAACTAAATACAATATTAAATAAAAATAAGTATCATAGTGGTATTTAAACATGCACAACAATTCACATGTGAAGGTATTACTTATCCTAAGATCTAAAAGTGCAAAATTCACATTTAAAAATTGTAAAATGTCATTTTTGGAATCTAAACTGCTTCGAACAGGGGAAAGTCTTAAGGAAGTCTTTCTCGTAGTGCCATTTTCTAGTTATCTTGCGAAAATGGGCCTAATCTACGATTGAAAATTTTTTGAAAAATTCTCCACAAAATTTTGCACGATTTTGTGGGGGAATTTATTGACTTCAAATATCTGTTTTGCGGCCATTAATTATCATCAAAACGAAATTACACTCTCATATATTCACATTCAAAATGAATTTTATAAACAAAAATAAAAATAAGGTTAAGAATTAGAGAAATAAAAGATCGGCTAAAAATATTTGAACAATAAAACCAAGGCGTTATAAAAGTAGCAACGTTTCATTGCTGGTGGTGAGATAGTAGCCCAACATTATTCTCGATGTACCTAAATACAATATTAAATAAAAGCAAGTATCATAGTGGTATTTAAACAGGCACAACAATTCACATGTGAAGGTATTACTTATCCTAAGATCTAAATATGCAAAATTCACCTTTAAAAATAGTAAAATTTCATTTTCGGCATCTAAACTGCTTCGAACGGGGGAAAGCCTTAAGAAAGTCTTGCTCGTAGCGCCATTTTCTAGTTATATTGCGAAAATGGGCCTAATCTGCATTTGAATTTTTTTTGGAAAATTCTCCACAAAATTTTGCCCGATTTTGTGGGGAATGTAGTTACGTCAAATATATGTTTTGCGGCCATTAATTATCATCAAAATGAAACTACACTCTCATATATTCACATTCAATATGAAATTTAGAAATAAAAAAAAAAGTTATGAATCTAGAGAAATAAAAAAGCGGCTAAAAATTCTCGAACAATAAAACTAAAATGTTATAAAAGCAACAACATTTTGTAGCTAGTGGTGAGATAGTAGCCCAACATGATTGTTAATGTACCTAAATACAATATTAAATAAAAACAAGTATCATAGTGGTAGTTAAACAGACACAACAATTCACGTGTGAAGGTATTACTTATCCTAAGATCTAAAAGTGCAAAATTCACCTTTAAAAATAGTAAAATGTAATTTTCGGATTCTAAACTGCTTCGAACAGGGGAAAGCTTTAAGGAAGTCTTGCTCGTAGTGCCGTTTTCTAGTTATCTTGCGAAAATCGGCCTAATCTGCATTTGAGAATGTTTCGAAAAACTCTCCACAAAATTTTGCACGATTTTGTGGGGAATGTAGTGATTTCAAATATCTGTTTTGCGGCCATTAATTATCATCAAAACAAAACTACACTCTCATATATTCACATTCAATATGAAATTTAGAAACAAAAACAAAAATAAAGTTATGAATCTAGAGAAATTAAAAAACCGTCTAAAAATACTTGAACAATAAAACTAAGATGTTATAAAAGTAGCAACGTTTCGTAGCTAGTGGTGAGATAGTAGCCCCGACAAAATTCTCGATGTACCTAAATACAATATTAAATAAAAGCAAGTATCATTGTGGTATTTATTTATTTATTCTTTTTTTTTGTGAAAGGCAATACATATTAATAGAATAAATAAAGCTAGTAAGATGCTATAAATTACAACCAATCCGACAAAACAAACACGACTAACACCGGATCTCAAGTTACCAGATGGCTACTAACACAAAAACTAACAACGACATAAGACCACACGAAAGGGGATATCATACATACAAAGTACAATTCCTACATTCGAATCAACTCAACACAATATCAATAAGGGAAGGGACTAAGTAAATTAAATATGAAACGAAATGAAAATAACCACGACCTAAACCTTCACACCTTGAACTCGACCCACGATAACTTAAACCATTTCGATCATCCAATCTACCAAGTAGTGACATTGTGGTATTTAAACATGTACAACAATTCACATGTAAAGGTATTACTTATTTTAAGATCTAAAACTGCAAAATTCACCTTTAAAAATAGTAAAAGTGCAAAATTTACCCGTATTATGCTTTACTCAATAAAAAAAAATCAAGTTTAACATACTAAATTCATATAAAATGATTGAACAAAAGAATAATCGTTAAACAGAAGTCGGTAATAATTGATTTGTAATGTCCATTTATGCACATTATAGTATATATTAGGGATATTGTTAGAAAAATTCAAAAGAATATGTATTTATAAAATTAAAAAATTAAAAATAAAATAAAATGTAACAACCCTTTTTATAGTATATATATATATATATATATATATATATATATATATATATATATATATATATATATATATATATATATATATATATATATATATATATATATATGTAAATGTAAATAATTAAAAATAAAAAGCATAAAAAAATTCATGTGGCATACAAAAAATTCGCAAAACCTTTTCCCTTTTTTTGGGTAAAGATAAATAAACCATAGTCTAAAGATTAAAAAAACCAACCTCGGTCAAACTAGACTTGATAATTACTTTTTTCATTTAATTATGACATTAATTATTACTTAATCATCCAACCTCGGTCAAACTAGACTTGATAATTACTTTTTTCATTTAATTATGACATTAATTATTACTTAATCATTATGTCCGTATTATTACTTCATTATAGGTGTCCCGATGTCGCTCATATACTCATTTGCGTCACACTGTCTTCTACAAACTTTCAAAAAATTGTACCGATGTCACCCACTATACTTTTTTTTACCTGTAACGAAAACAATTGATGGTGTGGCTTCTAAGTAGTCATGACAAGTCTGTGATACATCGGAACAGAAACCTAAAAGTATATGGGCGACATCGGGACACATAAAATGAAAAAAAAAAGTTAAATAATTAACTTTACCGGTTCAGCAGGTAACCGGTAACGAAATGTTGACATTAGTACATTTTTTTAAAAGTTTGTAGACGACAGTGTGACACAAAAGGGTATATGAACGACATCGACACATTTGATAAAGTATATAGCCAATTTGTGGCTTTAACCCAATATTAAATTCCGTAATATTTTATTTAAATATATTACTTTAGAAATATATTATGATAATTCTCACAAACTACTTTTTGATCCATGTACAATTTTGTCTCATAAAATCACAGTTATGACTCTAGAAAGTTGAACTTATATTATTATTATTATTATTATTATTATTATTATTATTATAATTAAGAGTAAAATAAGTAATTTGGTGTATATGAATTAAAAAGTAATGTGTGAGTATCACCTTCTATATGTTATTTGTAGACAAACTAAAAAATTAAGTTTCTCTTTAAGATAGGAATTCTATAGCCAATGAGTCAATGACTAGGGACCGGATCATCTCACCTGAATATTATAGATGCCTATATTTTTTCTCTTTTTGACTAACCCAATAAAATTGGTTTTTTTATAAATACTCTTCTTTTTTTTTTAAATAAAAAGACACCAAAAAATTACGCCCTACAATAAAAAGAATCTTGCGAATAATCATGTGATGCACCAAAACTAAAAGAAACGTCACATCATTTTTTATAAGATTTTACTTTATCAAATTGCCTCTGACACTACCAACAAACGACCAAAATTTTTTAAATTCGAAATGACACTGTTACACTTCCTCATTATATGTATAGTAATAGTAAAGTAATAGTAAATAGTAAATAGTAATGATAATAATAATGAGATGAATACAATCAGTGAAAATATTTTTAGTGATATAAAATTGTACGCAAACTTTGAATCAAGGTTGCAGAAATCGGTTTTCGGAGAGTTCTCGGCAGGGTCTTCAAAACGAGAACTCGAAGAACTCGGGGAGAACTCGGGGAGTTATCGGCGGTTGACTTTCGTTGACTTTTGAGATTTTACCGAGATTTTGCCGATTTTACCGAGATTTGACCGATTGTTTCGAGATTTGACCAATTTTTCCGAGATTTGACCGATTTTTTGTCGTTGACCGATTTTTTGGCCGATTTCAAAACAAGTTCTCGGCAAAGAGGTCAAAACGATTTCTCCCCGAGAAATCGGTTGAGTTTTCCGATTTTTGCAACACTGCTATAAATAAACATTTTGATTGCAATTTAAGAGTAAAATATTTATATTAAGAGTAAATTACACTAATGATCCCTGTGATTTATTGTAAATTACGTCGCTCGTCCATATCTCTTAAAAATTACATGGTTCGTCCCTGTGGTTTTAAATATCAACGGCGCTGGTCCCTGTGGTTTATTGTAAATTACGTCGCTCGTCCCTATCTTTTTAAAATTACATGATTCGTCCCTGTGGTTTTAATATCAACGACGATGGTTCCTGTGAAATATTATTATTATTATTATTATTATTATTATTATTATTATTATTGTTGTTGTTGTTGTTGTTGTTGTTGTTGTGCATTATTGTTATTATTATTATTATTATTATTATTAATTATTAATTATTAATTATTAATTATTATTGTTGTTGTTGTTGTTGTTGTTGTTGCATAATTCTAATTACATCTCTTATTTTCAATTAATTTAAAATTTTCTATTTTCTTAATTCACAATCTTGCAAACATAGATACATAATTATTGTTACTGATCAACAAATGTATTTTAATATATTAATCCATTATTTACAGTTCTATCATTTATCTACTTATTATATACGTAGTATTTTAGTATATATCTTTATACGTTAATGTAATCCTAAGTATGGTTAGTTTTGGTAAATTAATTGTAAATTTTTGGTTAATGCACTATTAGTCTAAATATTTTAAATGGATAGTTAAATTATGGAGGTAGTGATTGCAATTAGAATTATGTAATAATAATAATAATAATAATAATAATAATAATAATAATAATAATAATAATAACAATGCACAACAACAACAATAATAATAATAATAATAATAATAATAATAATAATAATAATAATCCACATGGACCAGCGCTGTTGATATATAAAACCAAAGGGACGAACCATATAATTTTAAAGAGATAGGGATGAGCGACATAAATGAAGAATGAAGAAAATATATTTAAATGAAGAATATATTTATTGTTATTTAGATGAAGAATGAAGAAAATGGAATGGTTGTTAAGGAAAAAGAGAAAGAAGGATGGCAGTCAAAATTTCGGTAAATAATTACATCAAAATAGCAAATTACCACTCAAGCACAGAACGTTAACATTTGAGAAACACAAAAATAGTATATAACCAATTGGATTGATAGTTAAAAATTTGACCCCTAAGTCATTTAAAGAGCAAAATGACACTTTTTAAACGTCTTAAAACATAAAACGACACAACAATTGACTAGCATTAGTATACATTTTTTTAACGGCGAATTTGGATCAGTGGATCATTTATTTTAACGACCCTCATCATTTGCACCCACACACGCTAGAAGGAATCTCCTACTCAGGTTGCTTGACAACTAATCGCGAGACCTGGGTTGCTTGGCAACTAATCGCAGAAAATTTTAGAGAAAACCTTTCGCCTACAGGAGGCAACTAATCACGGGCCCTTCCATGATAATGATTGATAGAAATTATTAATTATAAGTTACATAACATACCTGATGTTATGCGAGATGTATACGAAATAGTTATATTTTTTTGTTGCGAAATACTATTAAATACGTTACAATTTTACACAAGTTATTTATTTTTTATTGAATGAATATACCTAAACCTTGCTACAACACTATAGGCAGTGTACCTAATCGTAGAGTAGTGTAGTTTTTAGTAAGTCCGGTTCGTTCAACAGGGAGCTAGCCAAGTTTAACGCTATATATATTTTAAACTATATTTGTATATAAATATATATACATAAGTAGTATTATTATTATAAAAGGGGGTTTTACCGTTTAATGACCGGTTTGTCGATTTTATGTCTTAAGTCGCAATTAAAACCTAATGTAAAATATTAAATATACAAATGTAACTTAATTTAAAGCGTAAAGTAAATGACGATAAATAAAAGTGCGATAAATAAAAGTGCGATAAATAAAATGACGATAAATAAAATTGCGATAATTAAAAGTACGATGAGATATAAAATAAAGGAATTATGCTTATTTAAACTTTCGTAATCATGATGTTCGACGTGTTGATTTTAGTTTATTACCATGGGTTAATTGTCCTTTATCCTGGATTATTCGATATGTTCATATGGTTTTGTCCATAATAGTCCATCGGTCATAATTTTAAAGTGCGTGAATCTTCGTCAAATTATCCTTATACCCGAAGTCAAATATTCCAACTAATTGGGGATTCGAACTGTAACAAGGTCTTAATACTTTGTTTAATGAATACATCAGGTTATCGACTGCGTGTAATCCAAGGTTTTACTACTTTGTTAACAATTACACCAATTACCCTTGAATGCAATCCACCCCTGTTTTAATGAGTCCATTAACTATTAATCCATCCCCGTGTCCGGTCAAATGAACAATAATTTGTATTTATAAATATCCCGCCCACCGTACCCGATTAAGCGTATGTGGTTATTTATAGATACGTCAAATTGTAACCTTTATATTAAATTAACAAGATATCATTTAGTTAATTAAATATAAAGCCCATTAATAGCCCATAGTCCAATTTCCACAAGTGTCGTTCTTTTGTTCAAACCCCAATTATGGTCTAAAGCCCAATTACCCCGTCTTTAATATTTAGCCCAACATCACGATTACTTCGATTTAAATAAGCATAATAATAACTTAGATACGAGACATTAATTTAAAAAGGTTGAACATAACTTACAATGATTATTAATAGCGTAGCGTTACACAGACAGAATTTTGACTTACAAACTTAAAACATTCGCCAACATAACCTTATTATTATTAAACTTTAAATTAAAATTAAAATTATATATATATATATTTTACGTAGATAGAAAGAAGGAAAAGGAATATGAAATCGATCAGAATGTGCGGCCTTTTATAGGCCCACTTTGAACTGTTGAGCTCCGCGAGTGTGGAGGTTTTCTTCATCACAGCTCCGCGAGTGCGGAGGTATGGATTCCAGCTCACCAAAGTGATTTAAACGTGGGCTGCTTAAAAATATAATATATAATAATATATATAATAAATTATATGTTATATTATATTCTTGTGCATAGTTGACTTGTAATTTTTGATCCGTTGCGTCGCGCGTTGATAGTTGGTTCATGTCTCGGTTCCGGATTTTTGAACGCCTTTTCGTACGATTTAATATCTTGTACTTTGAGTTTCACGACTTGTACTCTTGTAATTTTTAGACGTTTCTCATCAATAATTTGAACCACTTGGATTGTACTTTGTACTTTTTAGCTTTTTGGTCATTTGCGTCTTCAATTCGTCGAATCTGTCTTTTGTCTCCACCTTTTATTATTTAAACGAATATAACTTGTAAATAAAACAAATGCAACTAAAAGCTTGTCTTTCTTGAGGGATAATGCTATGAAATATATGTTTGTTTTTAGCATTATCAAATATTCCCACACTTGAGCGTTGCTTGTCCTCAAGCAATATAGAACTTGAAATAAAAACATACTTGAATCACTTCTTTATTCTTCACACTTTGTACATCAGTGATTTCAATACGGCGGTTATGAGCAACGATGGTAACGATGTGGTTTACAGTCCCACATGACTATAAAAATTTAGATCCGTTAGGAAATTGGATCTTTATGAAAATATTTGATCTTTTGAAAATTCAATCTAGATTTTACCCTAGATAAATTTTCCGGAATAACCCTTCACCGGTGTTTGCAAATTATTTTTGTGGGTTTCGTGGGTTTCATATTTGAAAATTTTAGCTCAAAACTTATGATTTTGTGTCACCCACTTGCTAACCTTGTATTAGGAAAGCAACACATCCAGTATACTTGCTCCGTATATTACCATTTGGTAAACTACCTTCCGGTTGTAAAGGAAAGCGTTGAACAAGCAACTGTTAAGGCAATGTCCCGTGACATGCTTTTGATTATGGTCTATATCGTGTCGGATGCAATTACTATCCTTGGTAGGAACAATAGTAAAGATCACCCTATAGTTTTTCGGTCTGGCACAAGGTCCTGTCTTTGACCTTGCTATGCAACCACCGTTCTTACGGTTGACACCCGATTTGGTTCAGGTGACCTAATGAATTCCGGTGAATTCTTAGGATTTTACGTTCAATGGTAATGAACGCATTAAAAATGGGTTTTCAGAAAACAAATTGGTTTGTAATTTGATCAAAATATTTTCTCGTTCAAGTTCGAGTTTAGATATCATCGAATTCCATGAGTTTGAATTCTCAATCTTTAAAGTCAATCTCAAGGATTGAGTAATATCAGGCTTAAAAGCTGATTTTTGATCTTTTAAGGAGATTATCATTTCTGGGGATCTGATTCATTAGTCTTATAAGCTAATTTGCACGGTGCCCCTCATTGTACGAGACAGATCCTCTCATGGTTAGGATTAGTCTGACCACTTGGCGACCCTGTTTGATGCTGAGGTCCGTGGATTTCCTGCTGATTTTAGAGATGACTTTTCTAAATTTTTCGTCAACCTACAGCTGGTCTGGATGACAACTTCCTGACCTAAATCAAGAAGCGCGTGTCTTTTTCTCGAAAGACTTTACTTCCTTTTAAATCAAGTGACACATTTCTTTCAAATATATTATAAGAAATCGGGTAAAACTGATAAAATTGTCCAAAACAAAAGTATCTTCAATTATTTGTACAAAAATATATGATATATGTCTTTCTTTGCCTTTTTATTCTCTTCTATTCCATTTTAAATGAATTCAAGCGTTTTGAGTTGTTTCTCAATTTATGTCCTTTTCGAGGTAACAATAATTTCGGTATTATCACCTAGTTTTATTGTTCATAAATATGTATAAACATGATTTTGAATTCATTTATTTAAATTTTTTTTTTAAATTTTACTAGAAGTGGGTAGTCAGTATATAAGACTAGGGTTGTTCTTTATTATCAGAGAGCACTAGATTCTAATACACCTACTACGTTACTAATATTTTTTAATGTTAACCAAGTGTTTAAATTAAAATTTTAAAAATTCGAAAGAATTTAACCCCTTTCCAGACTTAAGATCTTGCAATGCCCTCATTTACAAGAAATCAGTAGCAATTTAAATTATTGAGGGTGATTAGCGTAGAAAAATGATTAAATTTTACCAAAGTTTCTAAACTTATTGTTGTTTGTGTTGAATGATAAATGGTGCACATCATTTGTTCATTCCATCTGTTGTTACATCACACTTGTTTTTCGTTTTGTCGTCAAAATTAATAGCTTTTGCTGAACTTAATGTCAGTCTTTGAAAGTGCGCTGTTTTACCCTGTTTTGTACATTAGATAAACTACAAACATACATAATAATTTTATTATATTCTTTTTTTTTATAAAACCTTTATTTATTAAAACAATTTAAATGAATAATTTTTTTTTTAAATTTTGTTTCCTTTTACTTTAGGTAGTTTCAGTATGTTTACCTAGTCCGTCCCTGGACAAAATTTAAAATTTGTCATTTTTAAAGCGATTGTTTTAAAAGCAAAAATTTTTGGGTTTTTTAATTTTTTTTTGGTATACTTTAGATCAATAATATTAAAAATAATGATAACAAAATTTTTCGCCTCGCCATCTGGTAAAGCAATTTCGGTTCCATGACCTAGTCTACAACTTACGACGAATTTTAGAAATCATATTTTTAACTTAATGAAATAAATTACATTTTTATTTTTAAATTCACACCAAACTTAAATTTAAAATGCATAAAATAAAAAATTCATATTAATATCATTAATATTTTTATACATTAATTTTACAAACTTATATTGAAAATATTAATTTTTAAAATATTTAAAAACTTAAATATATTGGTTTTAAAAATTTACAATAATAATTTAATATTAATTTAAAAATAAGGTAAAAATTAAAATTAAAAATCTTTTTGGTCTTTTATCCCACTTTAATCAATATAATATTATCAAAAATATACGCTCCTCTTTTGGGTAAAGTAATTTCGGCTATTTTACCTAGTTTTACTCCTGACGAATTTTTGAAATATTTTGGATTGATTGATTAAAGATATTTATACCTTATGAATAAACGGTAAATTTCGCAGTTATGTAATAAATTTTTGTATGATATCAATAATTTCGGTTTCGCATACCTAATTTTATTGAATATCAATTTAATACTTTATAGAGAACGATTCAGCGTTTATTATCAAAAGGTTAAAAGTAATAAAATAAAATAAAAACTGTACATACTTACCTATGAGATAGAATTCTCAGAGACATGCTTTAGCCGACTCATAGGAGAGTCGTGTGATTTGGTTTTCCATAGCTACATAAGCGTAACCTCGATTCTGTAGTGACCCGAACTTTTCCATGTTTATATATATTAATTGAGATTGATATTTACATGATTAAATGTTTCCAACATGTTAACCAATCAAACTTGTTAAGACTTGATTAATTGAAATATGTTTCATATAGACAATTGACCACCCAAGTTGACCGGTGATTCACGAACGTTAAAACTTGTAAAAACTATATGATGACATATATATGGATATATATATAGTTAACATGATACTATGATAAGTAAACATATCATTAAGTATATTAACAATGAACTACATATGTAAAAACAAGACTACTAACTTAATGATTTTTAAACGAGACATATATGTAACGATTATCGTTGTAAAGACATTTAATGTATATATATCATATTAAGAGATATTCATACATGATAATATCATGATAATATAATAATTTAAAATCTCATTTGATATTATAAACATTGGGTTAACAACATTTAACAAGATCGTTAACCTAAAGGTTTCAAAACAACACTTACATGTAACGACTAACGATGACTTAACGACTCAGTTAAAATGTATATACATGTAGTATTTTAATATGTATTTATACACTTTTGAAAGACTTCAAGACACTTATCAAAATACTTCTACTTAACAAAAATGCTTACAATTATATCTTCGTTCAGTTTCATCAACAATTCTACTCGTATGCACCCGTATTCGTACTCGTACAATACACAGCTTTTAGATGTATGTACTATTGGTATATACACTCCAATGATCAGCTCTTATCAGCCCATGTGAGTCACCTAACACATGTGGGAACCATCATTTGGCAACTAGCATGAAATATCTCATAAAATTACAAAAATATGAGTAATCATTCATGACTTATTTACATGAAAACAAAATTACATATCCTTTATATCTAATCCATACACCAACGACCAAAAACACCTACAAACACTTTCATTCTTCAATTTTCTTCATCTAATTGATCTCTCTCAAGTTCTATCTTCAAGTTCTAAGTGTTCTTCATATATTTTACAAGTTCTAGTTACATAAAATCAAGAATACTTTCAAGTTTGCTAGCTCACTTCCAATCTTGTAAGGTGATCATCCAACCTCAAGAAATCTTTGTTTCTTACAGTAGGTTATCATTCTAATACAAGGTAATAATCATATTCAAACTTTGGTTCAATTTCTATAACTATAACCATCTTATTTCAAGTGATGATCTTACTTGAACTTGTTTTCGTGTCATGATTCTGCTTCAAGAACTTCGAGCCATCCAAGGATCCGTTGAAGCTAGATCCATTTTTCTCTTTTCCAGTAGGTTTATCCAAGGAACTTAAGGTAGTAATGATGTTCATAACATCATTCGATTCATACATATAAAGCTATCTTATTCGAAGGTTTAAACTTGTAATCACTAGAACATAGTTTAGTTAATTCTAAACTTGTTCGCAAACAAAAGTTAATCCTTCTAACTTGACTTTTAAAATCAACTAAACACATGTTCTACATCTATATGATATGCTAATTTAATGATTTAAAACCTGGAAACACGAAAAACACCGTAAAACCGGATTTACGCCGTCGTAGTAACACCGCGGGCTGTTTTGGGTTAGTTAATTAAAAACTATGATAAACTTTGATTTAAAAGTTGTTATTCTAAGAAAATGATTTTTATTATGAACATGAAACTATATCCAAAAATTATGATTAAACTCAAAGTGGAAGTATGTTTTCTAAAATGGCCATCTAGACGTCGTTCTTTGGCCTGAAATGACTACCTTTACAAAAACGACTTGTAACTTATTTTTCCGACTATAAACCTATACTTTTTATGTTTAGATTCATAAAATATAGTTCAATATGAAACCATAGCAATTTGATTCACTCAAAACGGATTTAAAATGAAGAAGTTATGGGTAAAACAAGATTGGATAATTTTTCTCATTTTAGCTACGTGAAAATTGGTAACAAATCTATTCCAACCATAACTTAATCAACTTGTATTGTATATTATGTAATCTTGAGATACCATAGACACGTATACAATGTTTCGACCTATCATGTCGACACATCTATATATATTTCGGAACAACCATAGACACTCTATATGTGAATGTTGGAGTTAGCTATACAGGGTTGAGGTTGATTCCAAAATATATATAGTTTGAGTTGTGATCAATACTGAGATACGTATACACTGGGTCGTGGATTGATTCAAGATAATATTTATCGATTTATTTCTGTACATCTAACTGTGGACAACTAGTTGTAGGTTACTAACGAGGACAGCTGACTTAATAAACTTAAAATATCAAAATATATTAAAAGTGTTGTAAATATATTTTGAACATACTTTGATATATATGTATATATTGTTATAGGTTCGTGAATCAACCAGTGGCCAAGTCTTACTTCCCGACGAAGTAAAAATCTGTGAAAGTGGGTTATAGTCCCACTTTTAAAATCTAATATTTTTGGGATGAGAATACATGCAGGTTTTATAAATGATTTACAAAATAGACACAAGTACGTGAAACTACATTCTATGGTTGAATTATCGAAATCGAATATGCCCCTTTTTATTAAGTCTGGTAATCTAAGAATTAGGGAACAGACACCCTAATTGACGCGAATCCTAAAGATAGATCTATTGGGCCTAACAAACCCCATCCAAAGTACCGGATGCTTTAGTACTTCGAAATTTATATCATATCCGAAGGGTGTCCCGGAATGATGGGGATATTCTTATATATGCATCTTGTTAAAGTTGGTTACCAGGTGTTCACCATATGAATGATTTTTATCTCTATGTATTGGATGTGTATTGAAATATGAAATCTTGTGGTCTATTGTTATGATTTGATATATATAGGTTAAACCTATAACTCACCAACATTTTTGTTGACGTTTAAAGCATGTTTATTCTCAGGTGAATACTAAGAGCTTCCGCTGTTGCATACTAAAATAAGGACAAGATTTGGAGTCCATGTTTGTATGATATTGTGTAAAAACTGCATTCAAGAAACTGATTTCGATGTAACATATTTGTATTGTAAACCATTATGTAATGGTCGTGTGTAAACAGGATATTTTAGATTATCATTATTTGATAATCTACGTAAAGCTTTTTAAACCTTTATTTATGAAATAAAGGTTACGGTTTGTTTTAAAAATGAATGCAGTCTTTGAAAAACGTCCCATATAGAGGTCAAAACCTCGCAACGAAATCAATTAATATGGAACGTTTTTAATCAATAAGAACGGGACATTTCAGTTGGTATCCGAGCGTTGGTCTTAGAGAACCAGAATTTTGCATTAGTGTGTCTTATCGAGTTTGTTAGGATGCATTAGTGAGTCTGGACTTCGACCGTGTTTACTTGAAAAATGATTGCTTAACAAATTTTGTTAGAAACTATATATTTTTAACATGTGAATATTATGTGATATATTAATCTCTTAACGCGTTTGATATTATGTGATAGATGTCTACCTCTAGAACAAGTCCCATTGACTCACCTAATAATAATGAAGAGTCAAATGTAAATTGGAATGATTCGTGGACTGATTCACAAGTTCCCGAAGAGGAACCGGAAGAAGAGTCGGAACCGGAAGAAGAATCGGAACCGGAAGAAGAATCGGAACCGGATGAAGAAATAGAACCGGTGGGGGAAATAATAAAACAGTTAAGTAAAAGAAAATCCTCAACCAACCGACCAAGGTTAATTATGGTCAATGGTGTTTCCGCCAAGGAAGCAAAATATTGGGAGGATTACCAATTCTCCGATGAATCGGATTCCGACGAGAATTCCAATGATGTTATAGAAATTACCCCAACTGAATTTAAAAAGGCAAAAGAAAATAATAAGGGAAAGGGCATAAAAATAGAGAAATCTAATTCCAACCCCGATGAACTTTATATGTATCGTCAACCCCCGAAGTCCTTAAGTTGTAACAATGACCCGGGAACCTCTAAACCACCAGGTTTTTCTAGACCAATGTGGAAAACGACGGCTCGTATTAGGGGAACATCATATATCCCTAGAAACTTGGCAAAACGAACCAAAACCGAAGAAGAAGAAATGAGCGAGTCGGAATAAGATAGTTGTATTCGTGTGGTGTAATATATGTAATATAGTGTGCTTATGCTTTATGATATATGTAAAAATTGCTTGTATTAATAAGTTTTTTTTTATGAATCTAACTCTTGTCTATTTTACAGTTTAAAAACACAAAATGGATAGACAACCCAATATTTTAAGAGACCTACCCGGAGACATGATTGATGAAATCTTGTCTAGAGTCGGCCAGAATTCCTCGGCACAACTATTTAAGGCGAGAACAGTTTGTAAGACATTCGAAGAACGTTCCAAGAATGTCTTGGTTTATAAGAGACTTTCGTTTGAAAGATGGGGGATATCACATTGGGAAACCCATAAGTTACGATGTGTTTACTTTGACGCATATATTGCGGGGAACCCAAATGCTATTTTACGCAACGGGTTAAGAAATTATTTTGACTCAATATATCCGAATATTGGACTTCGTGATTTAGAAAAAGCGGCTAACATGCAACATAAAGAAGCATGTTATGCTTACGGATTAGTAATGTTCGCTTCTCACCAAAGTGAGAACAAGAACATCGGGCTACAACTATTAAACAAAACGTTTCCACAAGTGACGGAGTCGGTAATTGGGGTAAGAAATGAGGTTTTTAGATTGTTACGGGACTGTTGGACATTACGTAACCCTCGTCCCTTTGACGACGTTACAACACGCTGTCTTATCAACGGCCATAACGGTTATGTTCCACAAGACCAAGGATGGGAAGTAGTCCTAGTAAAACCAGAATGCATGACTTGTTTCTGGACGTATGAATTACGTGTCTTTATTGCCTTTGCTGAACGACTTGTGTACTAGCTAGAATTATCTTCACAACTATCTTGTATCAAAGTTATTGTGTGCTATATTTCATGCTTTATGTAAAATAAGCGGTATTGTATGTTTGTAAAATATTGTATAAAAATTTGAACGCGAAATATTATTATAATCAGTTTTTCATATAGAATTGTAGTAGTTGAATTGTATATTAGCTACTAAGTATGAACTTAACGGGTAGGTACTACCCGAATTTAAACTTATAAAACGCTAATATGAAGAAAAAGCTTTTATAAATGAGTTCATATTATGCTACGAAATACTATTAACTACTCTTAATATTCTGTATGATTAACTTGTTCCATTTGACTATTTTGAAGGAAATGGCACCAACTACTCGACACACCGTGAATATGAATGAAGAGGAATTCCGTACTTTTCTAGCTTCAAACATAGCCGCAGTACAGGCTGCACTAAATACCAACAATAACCTTGGATCTAGCAGTACAGGAAATCTTGTAGGATGCACCTACAAAGAATTCACTGCCTGCAAACCGTTGGAATTTGATGGAACCGAAGGACCGATCGGATTGAAACGGTGGACAGAGAAGGTCGAATCGGTGTTTGCCATAAGTAAGTGTACTGAAGAGGACAAAGTGAAGTACACTACGCATACCTTCACAGGTTTTGCGTTAACATGGTGGAATACCTATCTAGAACAAGTGGGACAAGACGATGCGTACGCACTACCGTGGTCAGCATTCAAGCACTTGATGAACGAGAAGTACCGTCCCAGAACCGAGGTCAATAAGCTCAAGATAGAACTTAAAGGGTTACGAACCCAAGGATTTGATATTACCACGTACGAAAGACGATTCACAGAATTGTGCCTATTGTGTCCGGGAGCGTTCGAAGATGAGGAAGAGAAGATCGACGCGTTTGTGAAAGGATTACCGGAAAGAATCCAAGAAGATATAAGTTCACACGAGCCCGCCTCTATACAACAGGCATGTAGAATGGCTCACAAATTAGTGAACCAGATTGAAGAAAGAATTAAAGAACAGACTGCTGAAGAGGCCAATGTGAAGCAAGTCAAAAGAAAGTAGGAGGAAAACGGTGATAAGAATCACCAATACAACAACAGCAATTACAACAATAATCGCAACAATTATCCCAACAATCGCAACATCAATCGCAACTACAACAAACGGCCCAACAACAACAACAACAATAACAGCAACTACAACAATCATCCCAACAATAATAATAACCGCAACAACAACAACAATCAGAAGCAGCTATGCCAAAGGTGTGAAAAGTATCACTCGGGGTTCTGCACCAAATTTTGCAACAAGTGTAAAAGAAATGGTCATAGCGCGGCGAAGTGTGAGGTCTACGGACCAGGGGTTAATAGAACGAAAGGAACAAATGGTGTCGGAATGAGTAATGGCGGAGCAAGTAGTGTCGGAGCAAGTTATGCCAATGTAGTTTGTTATAAATGTGGAAAACCGGGCCACATTATTAGAAATTGCCCGAACCAGGAGAACACGAATGGACAAGTTCGCGGAAGAGTTTTCAATATTAATGTGGCAGAGGCACAGGAAGACCCGGAGCTTGTTACGGGTACGTTTCTTATTGACAATAAATCTGCTTACGTTTTATTTGATTCGGGTGCGGATAGAAGCTATATGAGTAGAGATTTTTTGTGCTAAATTAAGTTGTCCATTGACGCCTTTGGATAGTAAATTTTTACTCAAATTAGCAAATGGTAAATTAATTTCAGCAGATAATATATGTCGGAATCGAGAAATTAAACTGGTTAGCGAAACATTTAAGATTGATTTGATACCAGTAGAGTTAGGGAGTTTTGATGTGATAATCGGTATGGACTGGTTGAAAGAAGTGAAAGCAGAGATCGTTTGTTACAAAAATGCAATTCGCATTATACGAGAAAAAGGAAAACCCTTAATGGTGTACGGAGAAAAGGGCAACACGAAGCTACATCTTATTAGTAATTTGAAGGCACAAAAACTAATAAGAAAAGGTTGCTATGCTGTTCTAGCACACGTCGAGAAAGTACAAACTGAAGAAAAGAGCATCAATGATGTTCCCATTGCAAAAGAATTTCCCGATGTATTTCCGAAAGAATTACCGGGATTACCCCCACATCGATCCGTTGAATTTCAAATAGATCTTGTACCAGGAGCTGCACCAATAGCTCGTGCTCCTTACAGACTCGCACCCAGCGAGATGAAAGAACTGCAAAGCCAATTACAAGAACTTTTAGAGCGTGGTTTCATTCGACCAAGCACATCACCGTGGGGAGCTCCTGTTTTGTTTGTCAAGAAGAAAGATGGTACATTCAGGTTGTGTATCGACTACCGAGAGTTGAACAAACTTACCATCAAGAACCACTACCCACTACCGAGAATCGACGACTTATTTGATCAACTACAAGGCTCGTCTGTTTATTCAAAGATTGACTTACGTTCTGGGTATCATCAAATGCGGGTGAAAGAAGATGATATTCCAAAGACTGCTTTCAGAACACGTTACGGTCATTACGAGTTTATGGTCATGCCGTTTGGTTTAACTAATGCACCAGCTGTGTTCATGGACCTTATGAACCGAGTGTGTGGACCATACCTTGACAAGTTTGTCATTGTTTTCATTGATGACATACTTATTTACTCAAAGAATGACCAAGAACACGGTGAACATTTGAGAAAGGTGTTAGAAGTATTGAGGAAGGAAGAATTGTATGCTAAGTTTTCAAAGTGTGCATTTTGGTTGGAAGAAGTTCAATTCCTCGGTCACATAGTGAACAAAGAAGGTATTAAGGTGGATCCGGCAAAGATAGAAACGGTTGAAAAGTGGGAAACCCCGAAAACTCCGAAACACATACGCCAATTTTTAGGACTAGCTGGTTACTACAGAAGGTTCATCCAAGACTTTTCCAGAATAGCAAAACCCTTGACTGCATTAACGCATAAAGGGAAGAAATTTGAATGGAATGATGAACAAGAGAAAGCGTTTCAGTTATTGAAGAAAAAGCTAACTACGGCACCTATATTGTCATTGCCTGAAGGGAATGATGATTTTGTGATTTATTGTGACGCATCAAAGCAAGGTCTCGGTTGTGTATTAATGCAACGAATGAAGGTGATTGCTTATGCGTCTAGACAATTGAAGATTCACGAACAAAATTATACGACGCATGATTTGGAATTAGGCGCGGTTGTTTTTGCATTAAAGACTTGGAGGCACTACTTATATGGGGTCAAAAGTATTATATATACCGACCACAAAAGTCTTCAACACATATTTAATCAGAAACAACTGAATATGAGGCAGCGTAGGTGGATTGAATTATTGAATGATTACGACTTTGAGATTCGTTACCACCCGGGGAAGGCAAATGTGGTAGCCGATGCCTTGAGCAGGAAGGACAGAGAACCCATTCGAGTAAAATCTATGAATATAATGATTCATAATAACCTTACTACTCAAATAAAGGAGGCGCAACAAGGAGTTTTAAAAGAGGGAAATTTAAAGGATGAAATACCCAAAGGATCGGAGAAACATCTTAATATTCGGGAAGACGGAACCCGGTATAGGGCTGAAAGGATTTGGGTACCAAAATTTGGAGATATGAGAGAAATGGTACTTAGAGAAGCTCATAAAACCAGATACTCAATACATCCTGGAACGGGGAAGATGTACAAGGATCTCAGGAAACATTTTTGGTGGCCGGGTATGAAAGCCGATGTTGCTAAATACGTAGGAGAATGTTTGACGTGTTCTAAGGTCAAAGCTGAGCATCAGAAACTATCAGGTCTACTTCAACAACCCGAAATCCCGGAATGGAAATGGGAAAACATTACCATGGATTTCATCACTAAATTGCCAAGGACTGCAAGTAGTTTTGATACTATTTGGGTAATAGTTGATCGTCTCACCAAATCAGCACATTTCCTGCCAATAAGAGAAGATGACAAGATGGAAAAGTTAGCACGAATGTATTTGAAGGAAGTCGTCTCCAGACATGGAATACCAATCTCTATTATCTCTGATAGGGATGGCAGATTTATTTCAAGATTCTGGCAGACATTACAGCAAGCATTAGGAACTCATCTAGACATGAGTACTGCCTATCATCCACAAACTGATGGGCAGAGCGAAAGGACGATACAAACGCTTGAAGACATGCTACGAGCATGTGTTATTGATTTCGGAAACAGCTGGGATCGACATCTACCATTAGCAGAATTTTCCTACAACAACAGCTACCATTCAAGCATTGAAATGGCGCTGTTTGAAGCACTTTATGGTAGAAAGTGCAGGTCTCCGATTTGTTGGAGTGAAGTGGGGGATAGACAGATTACGGGTCCGGAGATAATACAAGAAACTACCGAGAAAATCATCCAAATTCAACAAAGATTGAAAACCGCCCAGAGTCGACAAAAGAGCTACGCGGACAGTAAAAGAAAAGATATAGAGTTTGAAATTGGAGAAATGGTCATGCTTAAGGTTTCTCCTTGGAAAGGCGTTGTTCGATTTGGTAAACGGGGGAAACTAAATCCAAAGTACATTGGACCATTCAAGATTATAGATCGTGTCGGACCAGTAGCTTACCAACTGGAGCTACCTTAACAACTCGCGGCTGTACATAACACTTTCCACATCTCGAATTTGAAGAAATGTTTTGCTAAAGAAGATCTCACTATTCCGTTGGACGAAATCCAAATCAATGAAAAACTTCAATTCATTGAAGAACCCGTCGAAATAATGGATCCTGAGGTTAAGAGACTTAAACAAAACAAGATACCAATTGTTAAGGTTCGATGGAATGCTCGTAGAGGACCCGAGTTCACCTGGGAGCATGAAGATCAGATGAAGAAGAAATACCCGCATTTATTTCCAGAAGATACGTCAACACCTCCAACTGCTTAAAATTTCGGGACGAAATTTATTTAACGGGTAGGTACTGTAGTGACCCGAACTTTTCCATGTTTATATATATTAATTGAGATTGATATTTACATGATTAAATGTTTCCAACATGTTAAACAATCAAACTTGTTAAGACTTAATTAATTGAAATATGTTTCATATAGACAATTGACCACCTAAGTTGACCGGTGATTCACGAACGTTAAAACTTGTAAAAACTATATGATGACATATATATATGGATATATATATAGTTAACATGATACTATGATAAGTAAACATATCATTAAGTATATTAACAATGAACTACATATGTAAAAACAAGACTACTAACTTAATGATTTTTAAACGAGACATATATGTAACGATTATCGTTGTAAAGACATTTAATGTATATATATCATATTAAGAGATATTCATACATGATAATATCATGATAATATAATAATTTAAAATCTCATTTGATATTATAAACATTGGGTTAACAACATTTAACAAGATCGTTAACCTAAAGGTTTCAAAACAACACTTACATGTAACGACTAACGATGACTTAACGACTCAGTTAAAATGTATATACATGTAGTATTTTAATATGTATTTATACACTTTTGAAAGACTTCAAGACACTTATCAAAATACTTCTACTTAACAAAAATGCTTACAATTATATCCTTGTTCAGTTTCATCAACAATTCTACTCGTATGCACCCGTATTCGTACTCGTACAATACACAGCTTTTAGATGTATGTACTATTGGTATATACACTCCAATGATCAGCTCTTAGCAGCCCATGTGAGTCACCTAACACATGTGGGAACCATCATTAGGCAACTAGCATGAAATCTCTCATAAAATTACAAAAATATGAGTAATCATTCATGACTTATTTACATGAAAACAAAATTACATATCCTTTATATCTAATCCATACACCAACGACCAAAAACACCTACAAAAACTTTCATTCTTCAATTTTCTTCATCTAATTGATCTCTCTCAAGTTCTATCTTCAAGTTCTAAGCGTTCTTCATATATTTTACAAGTTCTAGTTACATAAAATCAAGAATACTTTCAAGTTTGCTAGCTCACTTCCAATCTTGTAAGGTGATCATCCAACCTCAAGAAATCTTTGTTTCTTACAGTAGGTTATCATTCTAATACAAGGTAATAATCATATTCAAACTTTGGTTCAATTTCTATAACTATAACCATCTTATTTCAAGTGATGATCTTACTTGAACTTGTTTTCGTGTCATGATTCTGCTTCAAGAACTTCGAGCCATCCAAGGATCCGTTGAAGCTAGATCCATTTTTCTCTTTTCCAGTAGGTTTATCCAAGGAACTTAAGGTAGTAATGATGTTCATAACATCATTCGATTCATACATATAAAGCTATCTTATTCGAAGGTTTAAACTTGTAATCACTAGAACATAGTTTAGTTAATTCTAAACTTGTTCGCAAACAAAAGTTAATCCTTCTAACTTGACTTTTAAAATCAACTAAACACATGTTATATATCTATATGATATGCTAATTTAATGATTTAAAACCTGGAAACACGAAAAACACCGTAAAACCGGATTTACGCCGTCGTAGTAACACCGCGGGCTGTTTTGGGTTAGTTAATTAAAAACTATGATAAACTTTGATTTAAAAGTTGTTATTCTAATAAAATGATTTTTATTATGAACATGAAACTATATCCAAAAATTATGATTAAACTCAAAGTGGAAGTATGTTTTCTAAAATGGTCATCTAGACGTCGTTCTTTCGACTGAAATGACTACCTTTACAAAAACGACTTGTAACTTATTTTTCCGACTATAAACCTATACTTTTTATGTTTATATTCATACAATATAGTTCAATATGAAACCATAGCAATTTGATTCACTCAAAACGGATTTAAAATGAAGAAGTTATGGGTAAAACAAGATTGGATAATTTTTCTCATTTTAGCTACGTGAAAATTGGTAACAAATCTATTCCAACCATAACTTAATCAACTTGTATTGTATATTATGTAATCTTGAGATACCATAGACACGTATACAATGTTTCGACCTATCATGTCGACACATCTATATATATTTCGGAACAACCATAGACACTCTATATGTGAATGTTGGAGTTAGCTATACAGGGTTGAGGTTGATTCCAAAATATATATAGTTTGAGTTGTGATCAATACTGAGATACGTATACACTAGGTCGTGGATTGATTCAAGATAATATTTATCGATTTATTTCTGTACATCTAACTGTGGACAACTAGTTGTAGGTTACTAACGAGGACAGCTGACTTAATAAACTTAAAACATCAAAATATATTAAAAGTGTTGTAAATATATTTTGAACATACTTTGATATATATGTATATATTGTTATAGGTTCGTGAATCAACCAGTGGCCAAGTCTTACTTCCCGACGAAGTAAAAATCTGTGAAAGTGAGTTATAGTCCCACTTTTAAAATCTAATATTTTTGGGATGAGAATACATGCAGGTTTTATAAATGATTTACAAAATAGACACAAGTACGTGAAACTACATTCTATGGTTGAATTATCGAAATCGAATATGCCCCTTTTTATTAAGTCTGGTAATCTAAGAATTAGGGAACAGACACGCTAATTGACGCGAATCCTAAAGATAGATCTATTGGGCCTAACAAACCCCATCCAAAGTACCGGATGCTTTAGTACTTCGAAATTTATATCATATCCGAAGGGTGTCCCGGAATGATGGGGATATTCTTATATATGCATCTTGTTAAAGTTGGTTACCAGGTGTTCACCATATGAATGATTTTTATCTCTATGTATGGGATGTGTATTGAAATATGAAATCTTGTGGTCTATTGTTATGATTTGATATATATAGGTTAAACCTATAACTCACCAACATTTTTGTTGACGTTTAAAGCATGTTTAGTCTCAGGTGAATACTAAGAGCTTCCGCTGTTGCATACTAAAATAAGGACAAGATTTGGAGTCCATGTTTGTATGATATTGTGTAAAAACTGCATTCAAGAAACTGATTTCGATGTAACATATTTGTATTGTAAACCATTATGTAATGGTCGTGTGTAAACAGGATATTTTAGATTATCATTATTTGATAATCTACATAAAGCTTTTTAAACCTTTATTTATGAAATAAAGGTTACGGTTTGTTTTAAAAATGAATGCAGTCTTTGAAAAACGTCTCATATAGAGGTCAAAACCTCGCAACGAAATCAATTAATATGGAACGTTTTTAATCAATAAGAACGGGACATTTCAGATTCTTCAATAACTTTTCTTCTAAACATATGAACAGCCCTTCTCTGCATAGAGTAACAAATTCGGTATTTGAATACCTTTGATTGTTCGAACATTTACCTTCGTGTGACCATTTTTCGCATTTATGACATCTTTTAAAATGTCGTGCTCTTCTTTTTGTTGCGGATTTTGATTTTCCTTTACCAAAATGTATCTTATGATGATTCTTCCTGAGTTCTTTCCTCACTTCGTCCATTTTGCCTCTTATAAATGATACCAGTTCACTCGGAAAGATGTTATTATTACGTTTAGTAATCATAGCGTGTAGTAGTAGACCATGGTTCAGATTAAAGGAATTCTTCATCTCGTAAAACCAAAAAAAAAATAAAAATTCAGAATGGAGGGAGAAGACTAGTTCTTTAGGGTCTGCTAGGGAAAGACCATTCGGATTCCATTTTTGAGAACTACACGAAAACAGAAAATTTAACTCTAACAGAAATATATATTATCCTTAAAAAGACTTTATTCTCCCCACACTTAGTTAGCTGTGGTGTCAAAATTGTGATTAACTTCGTTTTCAATTAGACTATCAACAATTTGTATATCTCCGACTTTTGCTTCAAGCCAATTGTTGATTTCCTCTGTAACTTTTACAAATTCAACTAACATTGCCTTTTCTTTAGGCGACAAATTGGATACTAATCGGTTACATAACTTAAAGTTCTCCTTAATCCTAGCATCTTGAATCCGTTTATAAAGTTTCTTCGTTGAACTGTTAAAAACGGGTTCATCTAATTTCGTATCAATAACGGGGTTCTTTGTTATCGGGTTATCATTAGGTGTTTCTTCATCTTCCCCACACATAGGCATTTTTATGGGTTCAACAGTTTTGGTTGGTGGAGATCTAAACTTTCGGTTCACAAAGGTAACCGATTTGTCACCATCCCTAAGTGTCATTCTACCTTCTCTTACATCAATGAACGCTTCGGTGGTTGCTAAAAATGGGCAACCTAAAATTAGAGGAATATCAAGGTCTTCCTCCATATTAATAACTATGAAGTTTGCAACAAAGGTCAAACTTTCCACTTTAACAAGTAAATTATTGGCTATTCCAACCAGGTGTTTAATGGTTTGATCAAATAATTGAACACCTATGTTGGTTGGTCTTAATTTACCCACACCTAATCTTTTGTATAAGGAAAGAGGCATAACGGTTGCACTTGCTCCTAAATCTGCGAGTCCATTATACATAGCACCATCATTAAGTAAGCAAGAAATGATAAATTCACCTGGGTCTCCTACTTTAGTAAGTAGAGTTGGTTTGTTAACCTTTTCCAAGTGGTCTTTTCTTGGTTCTTTCACTCCTACTTGAACTTCTTGTTCACATTTTTCTTCGTTTCTTGGAATGAGAGGTTTGTATAGGAATTCTTCTTCATCACTCCAATTTGAAGCTTCTCCATCTTCTAATTTTGGTTTTTCATATGTTGTTGATAACATATTTATGTTTTCATTCTGAGAGTTTTCTTGAGTGGTGAAATTATGATTGACTTCATTGTCAACTTCCATTGGACCATGTATGTAATGTTTAACTCTGTGACCATTAACTTTAAATTCAATCCCATTTGAATTTATCAACTCTATTGTTCCATATGGGAAAACTCTTTTGACTATGAATGGTCCAGACCATCTTGATTTCAATTTTCCAGGAAATAGCTTGAATCTTGAATTGAAAAGAAGAACTTTGTCTCCTTCCTTAAATTCTTTTGAACTTCTGATTCTTTTTTCATGCCATTTCTTCGTTCTTTCCTTATAGATTAACGAATTTTCATATGCTTCATGTCTTAATTCTTCTAATTCGTTTAATTGACTTAACCGTAGACGTCCGGCTTCATGTAAATCAAGATTACATGTTTTCAAAGCTCAAAATGCTTTGTGCTCAATTTCTACTGGAAGATGACATACTTTTTCGTAAATGAGTCTAAAAGGTGTGGTGCCAATTGGAGTTTTGTAGGCTGTTCTAAAAGCCCAGAGTGCATCCTCCAATTTCATGGACCATTCCTTCGGATTTGATCCTACGGTTTTCTCTAAAATACGTTTTAAAGCTCGGTTGGTATTTTCAACTTGTCCACTTGTTTGTGGATGATAAGCGGTTGAGATTTTATGAGTTACTCCATATCTTTTGAGAACTTTCTCAAGTTGATTATTACAAAAATGAGTACCCCGATCACTTATTAAAGCTTTCGGTGTTCCAAACCTTGCAAAAAGACGTTTTAAGAAGTTGACTACAACTCGTGCATCGTTAGTTGGGAGAGCTTGTGCTTCCGCCCATTTAGATACATAATCAATGGCAACGAGAATGTAGAGATTATTATGAGATTTTGTAAATGGACCCATAAAGTCAATACCCCAAACGTCAAAAACTTCACATACTTGAATGACATTTTGTGGCATTTTATCACGTTGACTTATTTTTTCGGCCCTTTGAAAAGCATCACAGGATTTACAAAGAAGGTGTGCGTCTTTGAAAATTGTAGGCCAATAGAATCCAGCGGCGTAAACTTTACTTGCTGTGAGTTGAGGCCCATAATGCCCTCCTGTTGGTCCCGTGTAACAATGGTTTAATATTTGACTAGCTTCATCCCCGAATACACATCGGCGGATTATTCCATCGGGACAACTTTTAAACAAATGTGGATCTTCCCAAAATAGTGTTTTATATCACTAAAGAATTTCTTTCGTTTTTGGTACGACAACCCCTTTTCAAGGAATCCACATACTAAGTAGTTTGCATAGTTTGCAAACCATGGAATTTCATTATAATCGAGTTTTAAAAGATATTCATCAGGAAAGTTATCTTGTATGGCTAATTCATTTAGAACTTCTAATTCAGGATTTTCAAGACGAGAAAGATGATCAGCGGCGAGATTTTCTGCTCCCTTTTTATCTCGGATTGCAATATCGAACTCTTGTAAGAGTAAGATCCAACGAATTAATCGTGGTTTGGCATCTTGTTTTGAAAATAGGAATCTAAGAGCAGAATGATCGGTATAGACCACCATTTTTGCTAGAACGAGATATGACCGAAAATTGTCAAAAGCAAAGACAATAGCAAGGAGTTCTTTTTCAGTAGTTGTGTAATTCGTTTATGCTCCTTGTAACGTCTTACTAGCATAATATATAGGTTGAAATCGTTTTTCAATTCTTTGTCCTAAAATGGTTCCCATTGCAAAATCACTTGCATCACACATAAGTTCAAATGGTAGATTCCAATTTGGAGTTATCATGATCGAAGCATTAGTGAGTTTTTCTTTAAGAATATTAAATGATTTGATGCATTCATTTGAAAAGATGAATGGAGCATCCTTTTCAAGGAGTTTATTCATAGGAGTGGCAATTTTAGAAAAATCTTTTATGAAACGTCGGTAAAAATCGGCATGCCCTTGAAAACTCCTAACTCATCTAACATTGGTGGGATGTAGAAGTTTAGCAATTACATCTACTTTAGCTCTATCCACTTCAATTCCTTCCTTTGAGATTTTATGACCGAGAACGATGCCTTCTCTAACCATGAAATGGCATTTCTCCCAATTAAGAACTAGATTTGATTGTTCGCATCTAATAAGCATTCGTTCAAGATTAACTAGACATGATTCAAATGTATCACCGAAGACTGAAAAGTCATCCATGAAAACTTCCATGCATTCTTCTATCATGTCGTGAAAAATCGCCATCATGCACCTTTGAATGGTTGCAGGGGCGTTGCAAAGTCCAAATGGCATGCGTTTGTAAGCAAACGTACCATAAGGGCACGTGATGGTGGTTTTCTCTTGGACCTCGGGTGCTATTGGAATTTGAAAATATCCGGAGAAACCGTCAAGAAAACAATAGTATCTGTTTCCTGCTAATCTTTCCAACATTTGATCAATGAAAGGTAAGGGAATCTTTCCTGCTAATCTGTTTCCTGCTAATCTTTCCTGCTAATCTTTCCAACAATAGTATCTTTTCTGGTGGTGTCATTTAATTTTCTGTAATCAATACAAACACGCCATCCTGTTACAGTCCTAGTAGGAATAAGCTCATTTTTTTTCATTTGTGATGACAGTCATGCTACCCTTCTTAGGTACGCATTGAACTTGGCTTACGCATGGACTATCAGAGATTGGATAAATTAAACCTGCATCTAGCAGTTTAATAATTTCTTTCTTAACAACATCTTGCATATTAGGATTTAGTCTTCGTTGACGTTGCACATAGGTTTTATGACCTTCTTTCATTAGGATTTTATGTGTGCAATATGAAGGACTTATGCCTTTAATGTTATGAATTTCTATGCAATAGCTGGTTTATGAGCTTTTAGCACAGAAATGAGTTGAGATTTTTCATTTTTCGTAAGAGAAGACGATATTATTACAGGTAATTCAGATTCACCATGTAAATAAGCATATTCTGAATGGGTTGGAAGTGGCTTTAACTCTAATATCGGTGGTTCTTTTATCGATGATTTGTATCGATATATGTCTTCCTCTTTTAGCATTTGAAGTTCTACTGTTGTTGGTTCGTAATCATTAGCTATGAGTGTGGCTAACATTTCAGCTTCATCAATTGGTTCAGTTCCTTCTCTTAAAGAACATTCTCCTGTTCCTTGTAATTCTGGAAATTCTTCTAACAATTCTGCATGTGAATCTATAGTTTGAATATAATAACATGTATCATCTGCAGATTGCGGTTGTGGTATGACTCTATCAACAGAAAAGGTAACACTCTCGTCCTCTATACTTAGGGTCAGTTTCTTACCAAACACGTCTATTATTGCTTTAGCTGTGTTTAAGAATGGTCTTCCTAATATGAGAGGAACTCGAGAATCTTCTTCCATATCCAGAATAACAAAATCTACTGGAAATACTAAAGTACCAACTTTAACTAGCATGTTCTCCATTATCCCTCTAGGATATTTTACTGATCGATCTGCTAGTTGTATGCTTATTCGTGTTGGTTTCAATTCTCTGAGGTCTAGTTTAGCGTATAGTGAATACGAAATTAAATATATACTAGCACCTAAGTCTACCAATGCTTCTATTGAACTAAGACTACCCAGAAAACATGTAATTGTGAAACTTCCTGGATCTGAGAGTTTTTCTAGTAGCTTATTCAACAGCACTGCAGAACAATTAGCATTCATTGTAACATCCGAGAGTTCTTCCATTTTCTTTCTATTTGTGATTAGATCTTTCAGAAATTTAGCATATCTAGGCATTCCTGAAATTACATCAATGAAAGGAAGATTGACATTTATTTATTTAAACATATCCAAGAATTTGGATTGCTCGGCTTCAAGTCTTTCTTTTCTCATTTTATTCGGGTAAGGAAGTGATGGTTGGTATGGTTTAACATAAGGTTTAGCTTTAACTGTGTTATTTTCATTAACCTTTTCAACTACCGGTTCTGATTCCTTCTCTTGTTCAGGTTGTGGTGCATGTGTAGTAGGAATAGAGTCATCTAAAATTACAGGCATTTCAGGTGGTTTAAGTGCAATACCACTTCTCGTGGTAATGGCTTTAGCTGTTTCATTCCGGGGGTTAGCATTTGTATCGCTAGGTAGACTTCCCGGTTTTCTTTCACCTATCAAGCTTGCTAGGTTGCTCACTTTTTGTTCCAGATTTTGAATAGAAGCTTGTTGATTTCTAAATACTTGAGCATATTGTTCATTGGTTTGTTTCTGAGATGTGAAAAATTGAGTTTGAGATTCAACTAGCTTCGACATCATATTGTTCACTTTTTGGCTTTTTATCATCGGTTTGTGGTGGTTTAATTGGATAAATAGGTCTTTCCTAATTGTAAGTATTATTAGATACTTGCTGATTGCTAGGACCTTGTTGATTGTTGTATGGAACATTTCGGTTATAATTCTAATTTTGATTGTAGTTTGGTCTTGGCGGTTGATAATTATTCTGATAATTATTTCCAGGCCTCTCTTTGTTCCATTGTTTGTTCAATACCGAGACAATCTTTTGTCAAATATGGTCCTCCACACTGCTCACAACTAATTCGTATTGCGTGAATATCTTTCTTCATCTTTTCCATTCGTCTCTCGAAAGCATCTAACTTTGCGGAAATGGAATCAAAGTCATGGCTAGAATCGACTCTAGCCGCTTTAGATGATCTAATGATATCTTTTTCTTGATGCCACTCATGTGAGTGGGAAGCAGTGTTATCAATAATTTTGTAAGCTTCAGTTGCGGTTTTCTTCATAATGAAACCATCAGCTGCTATGTCGATGTCTTTGTGTGTAGTAATGTCACATCCTTGATAGAATATTTGTACTATTTGATAAGTGTCTAAACCATGTTGAGGACATCCTCTCAACAACTTTCCAAATCTTGTCCACGCCTCATATAGAGATTCATTTGGCTTTTGTGTGAACGTAACAATTTCTCCTTGAAGTCTCATGACTTTAGATACCGGAAAGAATTGTTTAAGAAAATTTTCAACTAAAACATCCCATGTGTCAATCGCTCCTTCGGGTAACGATTCTAGCCAATCTTTGGCTTCTCCCTTTAAGGTTCGAAGATGTTCATTTGGATCTTCCTTCGGTGCACCACTAAATTGGCATTGATTAGTTACCATGTGTAGGATTTGTCCTTTGATTTCATAATCTGGTGCATTAATGTCTGGTTGAGTAATTGCGTGACCTTGGCCAGTGCGTTTAGCTCTCATTCGGTCTTCCATACTTAGAGGTTTCAGATTTTCCATGATTGAGTTTGTTGAATCTGAATCACCAGAGGATTCTGATTTAATGGTTTCTTCCTAGACAATCTCTGGATGTGTGATTTGTGGTTCAGGAAGAATGATTATTGGTTCAGGATCTCTGAATTGTCCCTGAATATCCTCCGAATTCTCAATTGTGAGGTCGGGTTCAAAAAATGGATTATCGGAAATTTGAATTGGAGTATTTGGTCGACTAGATGACGATTCTAAAGAAAAATTAACGGCGACAATATTGGCTAGATGTCTTGATCGAGTTACAGGTGGTGAACGTATGAAAGGTGGTGAACGTTTCGCTCGGTGCATTCACTGAATATCCTATTAGTTATAAAAGATAAAAATTATATAAGTTATCAAATTAATAGACTTTTCTGATTTTGACTACGTTTTGAATAGCCAATAGATGCAGCAGGTAGCCAGGACCCTTTAAATCGGAAGCCCACAACTCGCCACTAACAAATCTAACTATTACTACGAACCAGAAAATTTTGGATGTCTATCAATTTAACCACTTAAAATAATTTTCGTCGAAATTTAAAGAAAAGAAAGAAAATTCTATGTCCTAAAAACTAGAGCGTCGAGAAATAAGAAAGAAAAAATGCGCGTCAAAAAAGTCAAAAAATAAAAATAAGAAAGAAAAACGTCGAAACTTAAAAGTCTAAAAACTAAAAATTAAAACTTACGTCTAAAGATATTAAAGCTTAAAAGGAATTCTATATCCAAAACGGCAATAACTTAAAAAGTACTAAAATCTTAAAACGGCGTCGCAAAATTCTAAAACACCTAAATATAAGTCTAAAGAAAAAGCACTTAAGGGATTTAACGGCAAAGCCTAAAAATCTAGAAATAAAAATAAACTACGGCAAAAACTAACCTTAAAACTAATTACGAACGAAAAATATACAAAATTACGCTTGAACCATTAAAATGATACGAAATATAAAAATAAAACTTAAAGTTATAAAAATACAATTTTTATAAAAATATTATTTTTATATAAAGTATTTTATAAAAATATTAGTTTTATATATTAATAAAACTAATTAAAACTTAAAAATAAAAAATTTAATTAAAACTTAAAACTAATTATATTAAATTACTAAACCCTAATTATAATTAATAATAATTAATTTTTAACCCTAATTTCGTAATAAATGAGGTACCAGGTCACAGATGTCAGATGGCTCCGCGAGTGCGGATGACTTCTGCCCAAAAACTCCGCGAGTGCAGAGGATGCAGATTCAACCGAGCTGTAGGTTCAAATTCGTGCAGTTTCAACGTTTTTTTTCTGTTTTTATTTTATAGAAAATGTAATTTAAATAAAACTTATATTAAAAATTGCTTACTAGTTTTTTTTTTAATAACTTTTCACAATAAATAAAAAATATAAACTTTTTAATAAACTTAAAAATATAGATATATATTTTTCTTTTTTTATGTTTTTATATTTTTGTTTTTAATATTTAAAACTTATATTTTTTACAAAAATAGATTAAAACTTAATAAAAATCTCTTTTTTATGGCGTTTCGCTTTGGCGTTAAGTGAGTTCCCCGGCAGCGGCGCTAAAAATACTTGATGTTATGCGAGGTGTATACGAAATAGTTATATTTTTTTGTTGCAAAATACTATTAAATACGTTACAATTTTACACAAGTTATTTATTGAATGGATATACCTAAACCTTGCTACAACACTATAGGCAGTGTACCTAATCATAGAGTAGTGTAGTTTTTAGTAAGTCCAGTTTGTTCCGCAGGGAGCCAACCAAGTTTAACGCTATATATATTTTAAACTATATTTGTATACTTATATATATATATATATATATATATATATATATATATATATATATATATATATATATATATATATATATATATAAGTAGTATTATTATTATAAAAAGGGTGTTTTACCGTTTAATGACCGGTCTGTAGATTTTATGTATTAAGTCGCAATTAAAACCTAATGTAAAATATTAAATATATAAATGTAACTTAATTTAAAGCGTAAAGTAAATGACGATAATTAAAAGTGCGATAAATAAAAGTGCGATAAATAAAATGACGATAAATAAAATTGCGATAATTAAAAGTACGATGAGATATAAAATAAAGGAATTATGCTTATTTAAACTTCCGTAATCATGATGTTCGACGTGTTGATTTTAGTTTATTACTATGGGTTAATTGTCCTTTATCCTGGATTATCCGATATGTCCATATGGTTTTGTCCATAATAGTCCATCAGTCATAATTATAAAGTGCGTGAATCTTCGTCAAATTATCCTTATACCCGAAGTCAAATATTCCAACTAATTGGGGATTCGAACTGTAACAAGGTCTTAATACTTTGTTTAATGAATACACCAGGGTATCGACTGCGTGTAATCCAAGTTTTTCTACTTTGTTAACAATTACACCAATTACCCTTGAATGTAATCCACCCCTGTTTTAATGAGTCCATTAACTATTAATCCATCCCGGTGTCCGGTCAAATGAACAATAATTTGTATTTATAAATATCCCGCCCACCATACCCGATTAAGCATATGTGGTTGTTTATAGATACGTCAAATTGTAACCTTTATATTAAATTAATAAGATATCATTTAGTTAATTAAATATAAAGCCCATTAATAGTCCATAGTCCAATTTCCACAAGTGTCGTTCTTTTGTTCAAACCCCAATTATGGTCCAAAGCCCAATTACCCCGTCTTTAATATTTAGCCCAACATCACGATTACTTCGATTTAAATAAGCATAATAATAACTTAGCTACGAGACATTAATTTAAAAAGGTTGAACATAACTTACAATGATTATTAATAGCGTAGCGTTACACGGACAGAATTTCGCCTTACAAACTTAAAACATTCGCCAACATAACCTTATTATTATTAAACTTTAAATTAAAATTAAAATTAAAATTAAAATTAAAATTAAAATTATATATATATATATATATATATATATATATATATATATATATATATATATATATATATATATATATATATATATATATATATATATATATATATATTACGTAGATAGAAAGAAGGAAAAGGAATATGAAATAGATCAGAATGCACGGCCTTTTATAGGCCCACTTTGAACTGTTGAGCTCCGCGAGTGCGGAGGTTTTCTTCATCACAGCTCCGCGAGTGCGGAGGTATGGATTCCAGCTCACCAAAGTGATTTAAACGTGGGCTGCTTAAAAATATAATATATAATAATATATATAATTAATTATATATTATATTATATTCTTGTGTATAGTTGACTTGTAATTTTTGTTCCATTGCGTTGCGCGTTGATAGTTGGTTCATGTCTCGTTTCCGGATTTTCGAACGCCTTTTCGTACGATTTAATATCTTGTACTTTGCGTTTCACGACTTGCACTCTTGTAATTTTTAGACGTTTCTCATCAATAATTGGAACCACTTGGATTGTACTTTGTACTTTTTAGCTTTTTGGTCATTTGCGTCTTCAATTCGTCGAATCTGTATTTTGTCTTCACCTTTTATTATTTAAACGAATATAACTTATAAATAGAACAACTGCAACTAAAAGCTTGTCTTTCTTGAGGGATAATGCTAAAAATATATGTTTGTTTTTAGCATTATCAATACCCCTAAAGTATTTGAGAAATACGACTTTATCGTTTAATGAATTTATACTCCGTATCTTATTTCTATTTCAATATCTTTTTTTTTGAAAAAGTTGTTTGTCTTATAAAGGAAAATATATCTGTGATCCAGATTGATTGATATTTTTTCTTTTGCCTTTATGAAGTTATACTCAAATAAAAAGAAGACAACTCTCTGACTCTTTTATAGATATACGAACGAAAAGAAAATCTAAGGTTCTTTCTTGATTTTCTTTTTGCCTCACAAATACTAAACAAGTTCATGATTTTCGTTTATTTTGAAAAGCTATGCGAAACCAAAAAATGAGTATTATTTATTGTTCCAATTAATCAATGGTTGATTAATTGTTACTTGGATTTGGACTAGCATCCATTGACGGTCGTTTGAAGTGTAGTGTGGACTATCCTAAGAGACGGTCATATTTTTTATCGTAAGTTTCTCTCCTTCAATCAGTTTCTTCAAGAAAGGTATATTGTTACTCACTTTGTGAATTATATATTTTGACAATTATTAATGGTGTAACTGGATCTTTGGGATCGTTAATCATGTGCATGTTTTATTAAATTTAAATATATGAATATTTAATTTTGTAAATGGTTTATAAAATAATAATTGACTATTATTTTAACTATCCGCTGCGTTAAACTGATTTAAAAGTACACATGATTTTCCAACAGTGGTATCCGAGCCGCTTTTACACCATCTTAATTGTCGCGTGATTTTCTTAGATCTAGCTTTGTGGTGAATTGGTAAAAGTCAAAACCTTTATGGTTTTGAAAGTCAACCTTGTAGATTACCTCATGACGCACGAATAAGATCTGAAAAAATTACTGTTATAATTTTTAAATTTAATTATTATGGATTGAATAATTGTTGTTTATTTCATTCCATGGTTGTACACATGCATTGTAACCATGGACAAGCCATATGTAGGTTTTAATAATGTAGTTATTAAAATTGTGATTGCACACGTAGCCCATAATGCCCCAACCTATGTATGATTGTTGTGATTGTTGTTTACGGCAATATTATGTCATGTTGATTATTTATTCTATTAGAAAGGCCATTTTGAAGCCAAAGTTGTATTATATTTATTTTTCATTTTCATAGTATTGTATTTAAGTTTATTCTAAATTGTAAAAGTGTTAGATTAGTTGTATTTTTCAATTTTAAATAAATGTAATAAGATGAAGATTAAAGATAAAGATGCAACGTGAAGTTTGACTTAGAAGATGGCGAACAGGTCAAGTTGACAACGATGGCGTTTGTCAAGTTTTCACTTGATTCTTGAATTAAGTGGGAGCTACGATATTACCCTTAGTTTGACCTCTTGATCTCATGTCGACTCATGAGATCAAGCATAGGATTTTTTGGGCTAGGCTATGTGTGTGTGATGCATTGTTGTGTTTTATTTTTGCATTTATATATAATTGTTGATTATAATATATGCTAAATGTTTTTGAAAGGAAACATTAAATAAAACCGGTAACGAGTTTCAAATATTAAAATTGTTGATTTTAAAAAGTTAAACTCTAACGAGTTTAAAGTTAAATAATTTAGAGACTTAAATTACATATGTTTTTTTAATGGAAACATAAAATAAAACTCTAAACGAGTTTCAAAGATTAAAATTGATGATTTTAAAATAAGTTAAACTCTAACGAGTTTAATGTTAAATGATTTTGAAAGTCAGATAATATATATGGACGATATCTTTTAAAACTGTTTTAAAACGATACATGTTTGTGTATTTGTTATTTTTATATCCTATAAATTAAATAACAAATTAGATCACAAACATAATCGACATATACAATTGGTTAAAATGTTTTTTAAATAATAGTGTAGTGAATCTTGTGTGCATGCATTATTCGTTGACACAAACTTTTTTCAAAATACCCGTCAAATTTAATTCATGCCATCCAATGAGCTTGCAAACACTCCTCGTTATTTTTCTGTTCTAGTGAGACTAGGCTGAATTATAGCCACGAGGTGGATTTTTCGATCTAGTGAGACTAGCGTGAATTTCCACTGTTTTCAAATTGGACGACTTAATCGTATTCACGGTGAGACCTGAGTTCGAGGCAATGATGGGACAAATATGCCATTAGATAATAGAGGTTTGTTGGACTACATATATCGCTAGGTCTCATAAAGATCTAAGAGTTGTACTTGTAATGCAATTGGTACCCGCTACCTATCAATAGACTCCATAACTGCTAGCTGATCAACAGATGTGGCTATGGAACCTCTATGTGGATCTTAGACTTTCGTAAATTAATTGTTTTTTTAAAAAATATTATAAAAACTTGGGTAGTTAATTTATTAAAGCTCAATATCGAAAATATTAAATTGAATCTTATATCTGTTGTAGATGTCAAATAATCAAAACGTAAACCAAAACACATTTCCTTCTTTCTTGGAGAAGGATAAACTCAATGTTTAAACTTCCTAGACTGGCACTGCAACCTGAGAATTGTTCTCAAGCATAATTGGAAGTTGAATAAAGTTTAGAACCCATATCCTTTCTTCCTGTTGTGGCAGTTGCTGCTGCTCAGCAAAATGATTATCGAATGTTGTTCGATGATCATGAAGAAATAGGATTGAAGGGTGAAAAAGAATAAGCCGAATACTTTGTGGAAGGAAAATGACGAATCATTTGCTAGAAAAAATATTCCACCTTCTAAGAAGGAAAACCCAACAAAAGACGCCGAATGTTTCCATTGTGGAAAGTATCACAACTCTCACATTTCCATACTTGAATTGGCTAATTTGCCCCTAGGGTTGTTATCCATACTTAATATATGATTAAATTCGACGTTGATTAAATATTTATTTTTTTGTCGACACGTTTTGTTAACTAAAGTTTATACTAATTATATAAAATAACTTTAGTTAATATTAATATTAACGTGTAATATATATAAAACTATATGTAACATAATTATTAATTAAATGATAAGTTATTTTAATCATTATTTATATTTTTAGCTTATAAAAAAGAAATAAGATTATTTTTTATAAATTAAATAATGAGGCCATGAATTTTGACTAAATATTTTCAAAGACAAAACATATTAAAAACATTTTTAACATGTTTTCTTTTTTTGTCAAAATTGGCACCTTTATTTTATTTATATTTTTTATTTTTACCAACTATTTTTTCCCTATAAATACCCACTTCTATTTCATAAAAACTTGTATCAAATCTTTGGAAAAACTCTCTCACAAACTTGGGAAACTACTTGAGGTATTTTCGATATTTTTTTATCGAATTGCTTTTATTTTTTTATATATTCTTTATAAATTTGAAATTAATATATATAAATTATGTTTATATGTTATAATTAGTATTATAAGTATTATGATGTATAAAATAATTTTGATAATTTATGGAATATTATTTATAATTAAATACGAATTATGTAGTATTTAAACGTAAAAACAATGTAAAATTCGTAATAAATATTTTTAACCAAAAATAAAATATATATAAATTATTTTGAGTTTATAAAACTTATATAGATCTGAAAAAAATTATAAAAATAATTACTTGGGTTGAATTGGTAATTATTATATAATTAAACTCTATTATTATGTAATTCGAAGGTAAATTAAGAATAAATATAAAATAATAAAAATATTTTTTTAAAAATATTTTTTTCTACAGGTTATTAGACTGATAGTAACTTATAAAAATTATAAAAATAATTGTTTGGGTTTATTTAGTAATTATGTAGAATTAAACTTGTTTTGTGAATAAATTAAGGGTAAAAACAAAAATAAATACAAAATATAATAAAAATGTTTTATTAATTTTTTTTACTGATTTATATGATTAACTACGACTATAAAAATTATATATATAATTTTTAGATATTTAATTAAGTATTTAGACATTTTTGGATAATGTTTGATTAATAAAACACTATTATCTTTGAAGTAATTTAGTTATTTATTTAAAGGTAATTATATTTAATATATATAAGACATACTAAGGTATAACTAAATATTAAATAATACTTAGGTTATATTATCACATATATAATTATTAAGTACATTAATAATTCGTTGTGTGTATACACCTATAACGTGAAGGTTATAATTAAAAGATAACGTGCACTTTTTACAAACCTCACCGCTACTTGTGGCCTAGGGTGATCCTTGTTACCATTATGGGACGCTTGTGGATCTCGAATGCCAAGACTTAGATTCTGGTCAAGAGATCCTGGGCCGCTCGGTAACAATAGATCATTCGAGTGACTTGCATGTTAGCAATGAAGTTTGGGCGAGATTGTACAACATCTTTGTTGAGGATTATAACCCGAACATTCTTAAACTAGAAGCTTACAATAAGTGGAAGCTTTCCATAAATAGTAGGTTTCCAAAAATAGAAACTTTTGAGAAATAGGAACTTTTCTCGAAAACCGTCACTGTTAACATAGTTGCTATATTAATAAACAAACTTTATGTTTGTTAGACATCAACTATTCAAAGATTATATCTCTAGGTTAAGATCTCCGATCACTTACTCTGTTCATTCTTCTTTGCGTGGAATAACTTACTTGCTACTAAGGTGAACTTCATAGGACAACACACAAGCGAACACGCGCTTAATAATCGAACACCAAAACCCATTTCCATGGCTTGGAAACATTTCCCAAATACTAAGGAATGCTTGGTTGCACCAAGTCTTACGCCCTTCGCCCGACAATCAAATGTCACCATAGGGTACTTCCATTAGGAACGTCACCCATAACAACAATATGCACAACACAAGGCATTTTACAACACAAACACAAATGGTACTTAATAAATAATCAACGGACATATTTATTAAAACGAAACGTACCTTAACGTCTCCTTGCCGCACCCGTCCCCGCTAACTTGGGACATTCCGACTTACGATGTCCTTCTTCTTGGCAATTGAAACACACCATACCATCACCCTTTGGTACCGAACATACCCAAGACTTGTGACCCCTCATGCCACAATTGTAACATCTAGATGCACTAGAATCCAGTATACCCATCCGCGTACCACCCGTGCTCACACTCGGACCCTTAGTCCTCTTACTCGTCGCACCATACGAAACAACCCTTCTCTCACTTGAAGGTTCACCAATCTTTGATCGCGTATACGACTCGAAACCTCTAGCCACGGCGAATAATTCCGCAAACGATTTCGCGTGACCCCGGCTAATCTTATTCTTCAAGTCATCATTCAAGGTTCGATAGAAATCTTGCATCAACAAATTATCATTCCCCAAATACTCCGGGTAAAAAACGAGCCTTCGCCATAAAGGTTGTCTTGAGAGTATTCAAATCCATAGAACCCTGTTGTAAATTTCGCAACTCATTACGCATTTCCGACAAATCGGCTGAAGTTCGGAACTCCTCGAAGAATTCCTTCTTAAACCCGTCCCACGATAACGCCATAAACGGTTCACCACCGACAAGATCAATCTTACCATCCAACCAATCATTTGCCCTACCCCGCAACAAACTAGTAGCGAGTCTCGTCTTCTTCTCAGGAGGGCATTCAATAGTACGAAAACACCCTTCGACATCCGAGATCCAAGTTGTGCTTACCAAAGGATCCGGTTTCCCGTCATACATCGGAGGTTTAGTCCTCATGAAGCTCTTAAGATAATGCTCCATTTCACCACTACTCCGAGATTCGGAATACTTCCTATCCATTTCTTCTCGAAACGCACTCATTTTCTCCACAACGGCGGCCGCAACTCTAGAGTTAAACTCCTCGTCATTCGTCTCGATCTCTTTTCGCGTCATCATTCTAAAGAATGCAAAACGATTAATTCACGAACGTATAAAACAACACGCATAACACCGCCCCATCTTGCTTAACACTCGTCGTACATCACTTGTTAGACACGATTTGCACCCGTAATAAGGTTTGCAAGTCCTTATTACGCACACACGTCATCTCAACTCGTTAGTACAATGACCGCCTCGCTCGATGATATAACCAACACAACAACGATTCCACGCGATATAAACACACGCAAGGGAATAGCATCACAACACAAGCCAAAAAATCCTAGTTAGTCCACCTACAAACAAGGCACTAACTATAACCCGTTCCGACCCGTTCACCTACAAGTCCCGCAACAAATAAGCACACACAAAAGTCTAAGTCTAGGCACCTATCTCAAGTCGCCTAAATCCCTTAGACCATTCTCTGATACCACTTGAAACGACCCAACCCGTATTAAAACCGGCCCATAAATTTTTTTTCCTTTTAATACGCTTTAAATAACACTTTAGGTCCCAATTGTATTTCCATAAACATCTTTAATACAATAGAAGGTTTAATAAACCTTAAAACATTTAATACATTGATTAATTGTCCAAACGGACATACACGACCCGACTAGTTTATTTTCCAACCAAAACCAAGCATGGTGATTTGGGACTACGCTACCCAAATCCTAATCGAATACAAAAGCAAGATCTTCTTAGCAACCTAGCCAAGATCTCTAATCCCCAAGCTTACCCGAGCCGCCAAGCATGCGATCCTATAAAAATAGCAACAACGAGAGGGTAAGCTAACGCTTAGTGAATGATAATATACTACATACATATATATGTATAAAATGGACACGCCACATAAATAATCAAATACAGCATACCGGAGCATCCATGTATAAGGCAACTATACTAAGCATACCGTACGATCTCTAAGCAACAAGCTAAAGATATCAACAAATATAAGTTCACCAATGAGAATGAGAACAATGCCAATAAGCTACACTCGGAGGGTTAGCTACAACACAACAATACATTAATATACATAGAACAATATATAAACGAATAAGGTTAACCCCTTAACCCATTACCGAATACCAAAACTCCACCATGAAGATTGGCCGAACTACACGAGCCTTAGTAATCCGAAACCACACGAGATTACCATCTTCAAAGACAACATCGAGGTTGGCCGAACTACACGAGCCTTAGTAATCCGAAACCACACGAGATTACTACCTCAATAAGATGACCGAACTACACGCGTCATCATGAATCCAAACTACACGCGATTCATTTCTCCAATACCAAAACCCACAGTCACGGGATTATAAAATCCACCACATCGGGGTTATCCAAAATCACATCACAATACATGTGATAACGTACACACAAGTGTACACCTCGCCAAGAGGAGGTCAACCAAAACGCACAACCGTGCCAATTGGACATATACACAAGTCCATCAAAACCACCTATATGTAAAGTGAGCTCTATAACCGAGAACCACTTCACCCGACCCGCACCCATCCTACACATACATATGTACATAGGATATTAACACTCACCTTGTCGCCTTGAAGAATGCTTCCAATTAATCCGCAACTCGTCAATGGAAAGTACCTAATCCATTATCACAAATTCAACAACACACTTAGATTGGATCTACAAACCAACCCAATTCGACACTTAGTGCAATTTCGACCCAAATGCACTTCCAAGTACAAACCGCGCCCAAATTAACCAATAATCACTAACACAAGTGATAATGGTCCTAATATGCCAATTAAACCCGAACACAAGTGTTAAACACTTATCGTTCTCAAAATCGCCCATAAACCCTAATTTTGACCCATAAGGTCAAAATCTCACCAATTACAAGTTTTGACACCAAAACATATTTAACTCGGTTTTATACTTCAACTTAATCCATTTTAAGTTTATAAACCTCATCGAATCGACATTCGGGTCATAATCATCAACAAACCCTAACTTTGACTCTAGTCAAAATTAGTCAACCACAAGAACCCTAAAGGTCTCCAATACATCAGTAATCACTAATACTAGTGATTATACACCATTCTCAAGTCTTAAACATGGTTAAATCATTAACCAACCCAAAACCCGCCTTTAACACTTATAAACCCGAATCTTGGTGTTAATCTTCAATTAACAACTAAATGTGTTCCATCTATGAATCATACAATCAAAAGCCCCAAATTTGAATGATGAACACAAAAACGAAATTCGGAGTTAGAGCTTACCACTAGTATCACCGCGTAGCTAAGAGCGAGGGGAACAAACTTGTCTACTACGCCAAAGATCAAAACCCGCTTCTTCCTTTCCAAAAATCCCTTAGAATCAAATGGGGTGTTTGAGTTTTAGAGAGAAAATGAAAAGAAAAGGAAAAAAGAAATGAATAAATGAAATGGGTGGATGAGGTTAAGTCCCTAAATCTGGCTCAAATGCGAAAAGACCAAAATGCCCTTTTAAAAACTCTGAAATAGCCAAAGGGGTCTGCCTGCGACATATGGCGCAGCGCGCCATAACCCCGTGCGGCGCGCGACTAGGCAGAATCAGAATCCAGGTCTTACATCTCTCCCCCACTAAAAAATCGATCACGTCCTCGTGATCTTCACCACTTAACCAATCCGGACCTACTCAATGGTCCTCAATCATAAGTCCCAATCCAAACGTTCCTAGACAATTCTTCCCAACAAATCGCCTCTAATAACTAAAATCGTCACCCACGATTTATCAAACCCGTAATCCTGAGCAATAAAACCATGCTCAATCCCTCACACCGGGAAATACTCAACCACTCTCGAACCGAGATATCAACCCCTAGCATACCATACCAAGTACATCGCTAGTAACCACTGCACATCAAAATAAAGTCAACCATCTAAACTGACGAAGACCGAAAAGAAGCGAATCCTTACGGATTACCCTTAACACTAAACATCCCTTGTAGTGCGCAATCCGACCAATACGCAACTACCGTAACATCATAATCCAACGGTTAAAACCGTTAGTGCCCAAAACGATTATGGCAACGCTAGATCCCAAGGTGTACAAAATCGACTATTGTCACACCCGTAACAACATGTGAGCGAAACACGGCTATCGCATCACTAAACATACAACATGGTCCTCGCGACCCCACCATTGGCGTATCAAACGACCAATAGATCAAACATCATGGCCCTCACGACCCCACCATCGGTGTATAAAACAACCGATAGATCACACAACACGAAGGCTGGCCAAAAACTACACGCGCCTTAGTGAATCCGAAACCACACGCGACTCACTACCTTCACCTCAACAACAATCGGGATTGGCCGAACTACACGCGCCTTAGTGAATCCGAACTACACGAGAGTCACTATCCCAGCGGAATGACCAAACTACACGAGTCATTTGTGAATCCGAACTACACGAGACTCACTCCTCAATACAATGATCGAAACCACACGAGTCATTTGTGAATCCGAACTACACGCGACTCACTTCCGCAATAAGATGACCGAAACCACACGCGTCATCGTGAATCCGAAACCACACGCGATCCACTACCATGATGAAGTCAGCGGACCCCGAAGGTCATGCTTCACCAATCTCAACACCGGATGAAGTCAGCGGACCCCGAAAGTCATGCTTCACCGATATAACACCACGCTCATGATGAAGTCAGCGGACCTCGAAAGTCATGCTCCACCAATCATGTACTACCATGATGAAGTCAGCGGACCCCGAAGGTCATGCTTCACCAATCAATCAATACCATGATGAAGTCAGCGGACCCCGAAGGTCATGCTTCATCAATCAACGCCCTTTTGGCCTCGAACAACGAGTAGCGTAACATCGCGCTCTGCTACGCCATAGTAAATCCTAACGGATACCACTAACCATTCGCACAATCGAGCGAGAACCGCCTATATCAAACATAGGTACCCAATAATAGTTCTCTAAAAGAGAATCCGATACACACATCCCTTAACCGAGGGATTTCACCCTGCTCGAAACACGTCCATTATCACTCAACGAGATTTACCACATTACCACCTCGGTGATAATTTAAATCCAAACCATAAGTACAATCTAACCGAAATTGTTCTCTACCACAAATCGACCAAAACTAGGTCCCAACAAAATTTTCGGATCTACTAAAAACGTCATCCGAAATCTCACACCAAAACCTCCTCGTGCGGGAGTGTAACTCCCCCACTTGGAACTACGTTCCATACCCACAACTCGTACAACCGTACAACGCTACCAAAGGTAGACTTTACCAACAATCGGGCTCACACGACCCATCACCACACCTTGCTCCAATCTTGAGCACACGATGGATTTCAAACCATCCTTAAACACTTCGAACGAAAAGTGTACCACTATTTCACAAACCATACCCTCGCAATCATCCGATTGCTTTAATTTGTCAACTTCCACCTTGTCACTCATGTACCTAAGGGTTTCACTTCGGTACCCTAAGTACAATGTAACCACAACATAATCGGAGTCGAACACCACGCTAGTAAGTATAAAAGAGGCACCTAATGTCGCGTCACGTAGACTCCTTTACCAACATACATCGAGATCTAAAACACTCGATCTCAAGGGTTTCATCCCACCCGTCGAACCTCATGGTTCATCAACTCCAACACACAAGCGAACACGCGCTTAACAATCGAACACCAAAACCCATTTCCATGGCTTGGTAGAAACATTTCCCAAATACTAAGGAATGCTTGGTTGCACCAAGTCTTATGCCCTTCGCCCGACAATCAAATGTCACCATAGGGTACTTCCATTAGGAACGTCACCCATAACAACAATATGCACAACACAAGGCATTTTACAACACAAACACAAATGGCACTTAATAAATAATCAACGGACATATTTATTAAAACGAAACGTACCTTAACGTCTGCTTGCCGCACCCATCCCCGCTAACTTGGGACATTCTGACTTACGATGTCCTTCTTCTTGGCAATTGAAACACACCATACCATCAACCTTTGGTACCGAACATTCCCAATACTTGTGACCCCTCATGCCACAATTGTAACATCTAGATGCACTAGAATCTGGTATACCCGTCCGCGTACCACCCGTGCTCACACTCGGACCCTTAGTCCTCTTACTCGGAGCACCATACGAAACAACCCTTCTCTCACTTGAAGGTTCACCAATCTTTGATCGCGTATACGACTCGAAACCTCTAGCCACGGCGAATAATTCTGCAAACGATTTCGAGTGACCCCGGCTAATCTTATTCTTCAAGTCATCATTCAAGGTTCGATAGAAATCTTGCATCAACAAATTATCATTCCCCAAATACTCCGGGCAAAAACGAGCCTTCGCCATAAAGGTCGTCTTGAGAGTATTCAAATCCATAGAACCCTGTTGCAAATTTCGCAACTCATTAAGCATTTTCGACAAATCGGCTGAAGTCCTGAACTCCTCGAAGAATTCCTTCTTAAATCCATCCCACGATAACGCCATAAACGGTTCACCACTGACAAGATCAATCTTACCATCCAACCAATCCTTTGCGCTACCCCGCAACAAACTAGTAGCGAGTCTCGTCTTCTTCTCAGGAGGGCATTCAATAGTACGAAAACACCCTTCGACATCCGAGATCCAAGTTGTGCTTACCAAAGGATCCGGTTTTCCGTCATACATCGGGGGGTTTAGTCCTCATGAAGCTCTTAAGACAATGCTCCATTTCACCACTACTCCGAGATTCGGAATACTTCCTATTCATTTCTTCTCGAAACGCACTCATTTGCTCCGCAACGGCGGCCGCAACTCTAGAGTTAAACTCCTCGTCATTCTCCTCGATCTCGTTTCGCGTCGTCATTCTAAAGAATGCAAAACGATTAGTCCACGAACGTATAAAACAACACGCATAACACCGCCCCATCTTGCTCAGCACTAGTCGTACATCACTTATTAGACATGATTTGCACCCGTAATAAGGTTTGCAAGTCCTTATTACGCACACACGTCGTCTCAACTCGTTAGTACAACGACCGCCTCGCTCGATGATATAACCAACACAACGACGATTCCACGTGATATAAACACACACAAGGGAATAGCATCACAACACAAGCCAAAAAATCCTAGTTAGTCCACCTACAAACAAGGCACTAACTATAACCCGTTTCGACCCGTTCACCTACAAGTCCCGCAACAAATAAGCACACACAAAAGTCTAAGTCTAGGCACCTATCTCAAGTCGCCTAAATCCCTTAGACCATTCTCTGATACCACTTGAAACGACCCAACCCGTATTAAAAGGGCCCATAAAATTTTTTTCCTTTTAATACGCTTTAAATAACACTTTAGGTCCCAATTGTATTTCTATAAACATCTTTAATACAATAGAAGGTTTAATAAACCTTAAAACATTTAATACATTGATTAATTGTCCAAACGGACATACACGACCCGACTAGTTTAGTTTCCAACCAAAACCGAGCATGGTGATTTGGGACTACGCTACCCAAATCCTAATCGAATACAAAAGCAAGATCTTCTTAGCAACCTAGCCAAGATATCTAATCCCCAAGCTTACCCGAGCCTCCAAGCATGCGATCCTATTAAAATAGCAACAACGAGAGGGTAAGCTAACGCTTAGTGAATGATAATATACTACATACATATATATGTATAAAATGGACATGCCACACAAATAATCAAATACCGCATACCGGAGCATCCATGTATAAGGCAACTATACTAAGCATACCGTACGATCTCTAAGCAACAAGCTAAAGATATCAACAAATATAAGTTCACCAACGATGATGAGAACAATGCCAATAAGCTACACCCGGAGGGTTAGCTACAACACAACAATACATTAATATACATAGAACAATATATAAACGAATAAGGTTAACCCCTTAACCCATTACCGAATACCAAAACTCCACCATGAAGATTAGCCGAACTACACGAGCCTTAGTAATCTGAAACCACACGAGATTACCATCTTCAAAGACGACATCGAGGTTGGCCGAACTACACGAGCCTTAGTAATCCGAAACCACACGAGATTACTACCTCAATAAGATGACCGAACTACACGCGTTATCATAAATCCGAACTACACGCGATTCATTTCTCCAATACCAAAACCCACAGTCACGGGATTATAAAATCCACCACATCGGGTTATCCAAACCACATCACAATACATTTGATAACGTACACACAAGTGTACACCTCGCCAAGAGGAGGTCAACCAAAACGCACAACCGTGCCAATTGGACCTATACACAAGTCCATCAAAACCACCTATATGTGAAGTGAGCTTTATAACCGAGAACCACTTCACCCGACCCGCACCCATCCTACACATACATATGTACATAGGATATTAACACTCACCTTGTTGCCTTGAAGAATGCTTCCAATTAATCTGCAACTCGTCAATGGAAAGTACCTAATCCATTATCACAAATTCAACAACACACTTAGATTGGATCTACAAACCAACCCAATTCGACACTTAGTGCAATTTCGACCCAAATGCACTTCCAAGTACAAACCGCGCCCAAACTAACCAATAATCACTAACACAAGTGATAATGGTCCTAATATGCCAATTAAACCCGAACACAAGTGTTAAACACTTATCGTTCACAAAATCGCCCATAAACCCTAATTTTGACCCATAAGGTCAAAATCTCACCAATTACAAGTTTTGACACCAAAACATATTTAACTCGGTTTTATACTTCAACTTAATCCATTTTAAGTTTATAAACCTCATCGAATCGACATTCGGGTCATAATCATCAACAAACCCTAACTTTGACTCTAGTCAAAATTAGTCAACCACAAAAACCCTAAAGGTCTCCAATACATCAGTAATCACTAATACTAGTGATTATACACCATTCTCAAGTCTTAAACATGGTTAAATCATTAACCAACCCAAAACCCGCCTTTAACACTTATAAACCCGAATCTTGGTGTTAATCTTCAATTAACAACTAAATGGGTTCCATCTATGAATCATACAATCAAAAGCCCCAAATTTGAATGATGAACACAAAAACGAAATTCGAAGTTAGAGCTTATCACTAGTATCACCGCGTAGCTAAGATTGAGGGGAACAAACTTGTCTACTACGCCAAAGATCAAAACCCGCTTCTTCCTTTCCAAAAATCCCTTAGAATCAAATGGGGTGTTTGAGTTTTAGAGAGAAAATGAAAAGAAAAGGAAAAAAGAAATGAATAAATGAAATGGGTGGATGAGGTTAAGTCCCCAAATCTGGCTCAAATGTGAAAAGACCAAAATGCCCTTTTAAAAACTCTAAAATAGCCAAAGGGGTCTGCCAGCAACATATGGCGCGGCGCGCCATAACCCCGCGCGGTGCGCGACTAGGCAGAATCAGAATTCAAGTCTTACAAACTATTTGACCGCTGGTCTTTGGTTACATAATATTGATTCCACGACACTGACAGTACAAGGTGTCATAGGGTAAACTTGTTTAGTAGAAATATTACAAACTGCAGCAACACTTTTAGATTGATATATCTATATTGATCAACTTTAAACTAAATCTTGTGGTCTAAAACTTTGAATATTATTTATAAACCTACGAATTTCACTCAACCTTTTTGGTTGACACTTTAAACATGTTTTATCTCAGGTGATGATTGAGCTAGCTGTTTGCAACTTTGTGATGATAGATTTGATGCTTGCATGGAGTCCATATCACATATTATATTTTAGTTCATAAACATTTATTTTACATTTTAATAATAATGTAAATATTTATTACTGCTTCCGCTGTTTTATTAATAAAGGTTTTATTTAAAAAGTCTCATGTAGAGTCGTTCTCGTTTATACAACTGTGTTATGATATGATTGGTCACAATTTCCCCTGGTCCATTTTGGGGTTGTGACAGATTGGTATCAGAGCAGGCTGTTGTAGAGAACTAGGATTGCATTTTAAGTGTGTCTTATACAATTAGGTACCTTAGCAATGTAGGACTACAACTTTCCTTGACTATAGTGTCTTTAATTATTGCCTTTAACTGTTAAATGCTACACTATACTTATCTTAGAATGCCGAGCTAATCTAAGAACTCTGCTCATTCTCCTAAGTACTATTCAATTCCGCCACCACATTTAAATGTGACACCGTTCTCGACATTCCTATATCATCTATCATGGTTTTGTGTATTACATATGTATTACATGAAATATTATCCATGATTTTTGAAACTCCTATATTTGTTACTATTCATACTCAAACGTATATAACCTCCTTGTTATATCACGTACCTATATGATTTATGCCTTTATGCATCGGTTTGCGAACCAGAAAATGTCATTGAGTTATCGAGAATCTCAAAGACATTATAATGTCATCACTACTCATATTCATTACTTTTAAATCTTTGATTTCTCGTTATTTTTGATCATTGAATTTTATTGACGGATGGCGTCTACGAAACTCTAGAATGGAAGGGTTTGGATTACCGATTTAAAGGATCCTATAGCTCAAGCCCCTAGACCTGAATAGGCCATTACGAATTGAAAGTCTTTAATCATTATCTGATTACATACTTATCATTTTTAATCTAGACACGTCATACTGCAATTATTGCATTAATGAAGTATAGACAAATCATATCTTATCATATCTATCCCAATAAACTTTGTCTAACACTTTTCCTAAATTTTCTTCGTAAATTACGGAAATCTTTTTGCTACATATACGTATTCAAGGGGACGAATATATCATTCAGTATTCAACACCCACTCGTATCAAAAACCCTAATTCCAATCACATAAGATGGATTTCTCACTTAATTCCTCGAACTCCTCAAGCTCCAATGGCAGCGTAACCAGAATGAACCAACCAATTAGTCATCACCTTTTCTGGATGAATTGGGGATGGGTTCGTAGTCTACTTAATCAATGGAGAAGTGAAGAAGGTTGATGTTATGCGAGGGGTATATGAAATAGTATTAATTTTTGCTAAGAAATACTATTAAATACGATACAATTTTACACAAGTTATTTATTTATTTATAGAGTGGATATACCTAAACCTTGCTACAACACTTATAGGCAGTGTACCTAATCGTACAGTAGTGTAGTTTTTAGTAAATTCGGTTCGTCCACAGGGAACTCGCCAAGTTAAACGCTATATTTTTAAAAACTATATTTGTATAAATATATATATATATATATATATATATATATATATATATATATATATATATATATATATATATATATATATATAAGTAGTATTATTATTATAAAAAGGGGGGGTTTTTACCGTTTAATGACCGGTTTGTCGATTTGAAAACTTTAGTCGCAGTTAAAACCTAATGTAAAATATTAAATATATAAAAGACTTAATTTAAAGCGTAAAGTAAATAACAATAATGAAATTGCGATAAATAAAATGAGGATAAATAAAATTGCGATAATTAAAAAGTACGATAATTAAAAGTGCAATTAAATACAATGACAGTAAATAAAAGTGCGATAATTAAAAGTGCAATTAAATATGAAATAAAGGAATTATGCTTATTTAAACTTCCGTAATCATGATGTTTGACGTGTTGATTTTAGATTATTACCATGGGTTAATTGTCCTTTGTCCTGGATTATTCAATATGTCCGTCTGGTTTTTGTCCATAACAGTCCATCAGTCATAAATATAAAGTGCGAGTGTCCTCGTCAAATTATCCTTATATCCGAAGTCAAATATTTCAACTAATTGGGGACTTAAACTATAATTACACCAAGTATCCTTGTATATAATTCACCCCTGTTTTAATAAGACCATTGACTATTAATCCATTCCCGTGTCCGGTTAAATGAACGATTATTAGTACTTATAAATATCCCGCCCATCGTGTCCGATCGAGTGTATATGGTTATTTATAGGTACGTCCAATTGTAAATCTTTATATTAAATTAACAAACTATCATTTAATTAAACAAATATAAAGCCCATTAATAGCCCATAGTATAATTTCCACAAGTGTCGTTCTTTTGTCCAAACCTCAATTATGGTACAAAGCCCAATTACCCCGTCTTTAATATTTTAGCCCAACATCACGATTACTTCGGATTAAATAAGCATAATAATAACTTAGCAACAAGACATTAATTTAAAAAGGTTGAACATAACTTACAATGATTAAAAATAGCGTAGCGTTACACGGACAGAATTTCGACTTACACCCTTACAACATTCGCTAACATACCCTTATTATTAAAATTAAAATTAAAACTAAAATTAATATATATATATATATATATATATATATATATATATATATATATATATATATATATATATATATACACGTTGAGAGTAAGAGAGGAAAGAAAAAGATGTAAAACATTCGGCCAAAACACGCGAAATTTATAGGATCTGACCCAACTTTTGGGGCCTTGCGATCGTATGGGTTTTGTTCTTCCAGGCCATGCGATCGCATGGCCAGCTGGATCCAGCCCAAGTGCTTTTGTTCACTGGCTTGCCGACGTTTATAATATATAATATAATATATATATAATTTTAAGAATTAATTATATATTATATTATATTTATGTGCATAGTTGACTTGTAATTTTTAGTCCGTTGCGTTGAGCATTGAGAGTTGACTCTGGTCCCGGTTCCGAATTTTCGAACGTCCTTGCGTACAATTTAATATCTTGTACCTTGTGTTTTGCGTCTTGTACTCTTGTAATTTTGAGACGTTTCTCAACAATAATTTGAACCACTTTGATTGTACTTTGTACTTTTAAGCTTTTTGGTCGTTTGCGTCTTCAATTCGTCGAATCTGTCTTTTGTCTTCACCTTTTATTATTTAAACGAATATCACTTGTAAATAGAACAATTGCAACTAAAAGCTTATCTTTCTTGAGGGATAATGCTATGAAATATATGTTCGTTTTTAGCATTACCAAATATTCTCACACTTGAGCGTTGCTTGTCCTCAAGCAATATAGTCTTGAAATAAAAATACTAGAATCACTTCTTTATTCTTCACACTTTGTACATCAGTGATTTCTATACGGCGGTATGAACAATGGTAGTAACGATGTGGTTTACAGTCCCACATGACTATAAAAATTTAGATCCTTTAGGAAATTGGATCTTTATGAAAACATTTGATCTTTTGAAAATTAAGTCTAGCTTTTACCCTAGATAAGTTTTCCGGAATAACCCTTCACCGGTGTTTGCAAAATATTTTTATTGGTTTGGTGGATTTCAGATTTGAAAATTTTAGCTCAAAACTTATGGTTTTGTGTCACCCACTTGCTAACCTTGTATTGAAAAAGCAACACGTCCAGTTTACTTGCTCCGTATATTACCTTTCGGTAAACTACCGTCCGGTTGTAAAGGAAAGCGTTGAATAAGCAACTGTTAAGGCAATGTCCCGTGACATGCTTTTAATTATGGTCTATAACATGTCAGATGCAATTACTATCCTTTGTAGGAGCAATAGTAAAGCTCACCCTTATGGTTTTTCGGTCTGGCACAAGGTCCCGTCTTCGACCATGCTATGCAACCACCGTTCTTACGGTTGACACCCGATTTGGTTCAGGTGACCTGATGAATTCCAGGTGAATTCCTAGGATTTTACGTTCAATGGTAATGAACGCATTAAAAATGGGTTTTCAGAAAACAAATCGGTTTGTAATTTGATCAAAATATTTTCTCGTTCAAGCTCGAGTTTAGATATCATTGAATTCCATGAGTTTGAATTCTCAATCTTTAAAAGTCAATCTCAAGGATTGAGTAATATCAGTCTTAAAAGCTGATTTTTGATCTTTAAGGAGATTATCCTTTCTAGAGATCTGATTCATTAGTCTTATCAAGCTAATTTGCATGGCGCCCTCCCCATTTTACGAGACAGATCCTCTCATGGTTAGGATAAGTCTGACCACTTGGCGACCTTGTTTGATGCTGAGGTCCATAGATTTCCAGCTGATTTTTGAAAAAAAATTTCAAGGTTTTTCATAGACTCTACAACTGGTCTGGACGACAACTTCCTGACCTAAATCAAGAAGCGCGTGTCTTTTTCGGAAGACTTTACTTCCTTTTAATGATGGAATTGATTCATCGTGTAGATTCATCTTTCTTTCAAATATATTACAATTTACCGGGTAAAACGGTTAATTTTGTCCAAAACAAAAGTATCTTCAATTATTTGTACAAAAATATGTGATATATGTTTTAAATAACTTGGTAAATTTTTGCCACACTCGGCTTTTATTTTCCTTTCTTTGCCTTTTTATTGTCCTCTATTATATTTTAAATGAATTCTAACATTTTGGGTTGTTTCTCAATTTATGTCCTTTCCGAAGTAACAATAATTTCGGTGTTAACACCTAATTTTATTGCTCATAAATATGTATAAACATGATTTTGAGTTCATTTAATTGAAAATTTTGTAAATTTTTACTAGAATTTGGTAGTCAGTATATAAGACTAAGGCTGTTCTTTATTATCAGAGAGCACTAGATTCTAATACAACTACTGCGTTACTAGTATTTTTAATGGTAACCAAGTGTTTAAGTCAAAAAATTTTAAAAATTCGAAAGAATTTAACCCCTTCCCACACTTAAGATCTTGCAATGCCCTTATTTGCAAGAAATCAGTAACAATTTAAATTATTGAGGGTGATTAGCGTAGAAAAATGATTAAATTTTACCAAAGTTTCCAAACATATTGGCGTTTGTTTGTTGAATGATAAATGTGCACATCATTTGTTCATTCCGTCTTGTTGTTACATCACATTTGTTTTTTGTTTTGTCGTCAAAAGTACTAGTGTAACGACCCGCACTTTTTCGATCATACTATACTTATAAGATTAATATTTACATAAATTAAACCTTGCCAACATGATAAGCAATCCAAATTGTCGAGACTTATATTTCCGAAAAGAGTTTTACACAACGTTTGACCGTCTAGTTTGACCGATGATATCACGAACTATACAATATATGATAATTATACGTTTGTGTATATAAATGTATATATACATATTTAACATGATTAATAAATGTTTTAATATCTCATTTTGTATTAATAACAACAAGTTATAAGTATATTTTGAAACTACTAACTTAAGTTTTCAAAACGATAACTATACGTAACGTTATTTGACATAAATACTTAAGACTTATAATGTTATACATATATCGTATAAGTAATGTATTTAATCACTTTTAAGAACTTAAATACATAAAACCATATAAGTGTATTCACAAAAGATAGCTATATTTGAATCCTCATTCCATTTTTCACAAAATTTCTATACGTATATCTAGAGTATAAGTACTCGTATCATACCTAGCTTCTATACGTATTTACTAATAGTAAATACACATCAAATCACCACCTAACCCACCCTTGTTACTGCCCTTAGAGCAAGGTAATTGGAATTTGGATGCATGCATGAATTATTTTACAAAAATACAAGAGAAAACCTTGTCTTGTCTCCTCATGGCCACGTTTTTATGGCCTTTATATGTATCATCATCTTCATTCATTTTACTTCAACTTTCTAGCCAAAACACACACATACTTTGAAGCCTTAAAACCCTTAATCAATTCAGCAAAGTTTCCAAGAAGATCTAGCTTCAAAAACTATACTAAAACACCATAAGAAAACCATACAAAAACACTTCAAGAAAACCCTCCAAGAACACCAACTTACTTCCAATCTTTCATCCACTTCTATCACCCTTTTGATTCTAGCTTCTTACTTCTCTCTTACAGCAACTTCATCCAAGGAACTTGAGGTAGAATCTATGTTCATAACCTTATTCGATTCATATATATATAGCTATCTTATTTTGTGGTACAAAAGTTTAACAACAAGAACATAGTTTGAATGTTTTCAAACTTGTTTGCAAACTAAATAGATCCTTCTAACTTAACTTTTAAAATACTTCAAGACCTGTAATATAACTTATGTATATGCTAATTTAACAAGGTAAAACTTGGTTTTTCAAAGTATAAGTATTTTTAGAAAAATGGTCATTAAATGATTTTGTTGTAACAAAAATGTTTAACTTCATATGTTTCACTAATGTTTCACTTATGCCGTATGATTTTGAATACAAACCAAGGTATTTACAGTTCATAGTCTTAAAGAAGAACTCGATCCAAGAAGATGGCAATTTGAATCAACGAAAACGGATTTGTAACGAAGAAACTATGACCGAAACAAAATTGGTTATCCTAGATCATTTCAACTACGGGATCAATTGGAAAAAAATGATATAAATCACATATTTCTAAGATAACATGATATTTTATATATATGTACTTATAATTCAATTTTATATGGTTCAGGATCACCCGTAAACAACACGAGAAGATTAATCATAAGATCCCATGATTGTACGCAACACGTCATTTGACAACACCGGTACCATGGGTCAAGATTAATCTCGACCAATACATATACGATGGGTTTTTATTTATTTCGTTGGGGGTTTTATTTATTTCATTGCGGGTATATTAAACATCTAAAAATGAACCATTAAAATTGAATTACTAACATCGGACTGCTAACTACGGACTAAGGAATTATTCAAAGTATTAAAAGTATAACAAGTATATATTTATAACGTTTGTTTAAAAATGAAAACATATTGATATATTATATATGGATAGGTTCGTGATATCAACCGGAAGACCGAGTCAAATTATTTATATCATCAAGACAAGAGTGAGTATATAGTCCCACTTTTAAACTCTAAATATTTCGGGATGAGAATACATGTATTTTATGTTTTACGATATGGACACAAGTAACTGAAAAATATATTCTACGTTGAGTTGTACCACTGGCATACTTCCCTGTAGCTTGGTAACTAATATTTACAGCGGTATTGTAAACGCGAATCCTGTTGATAGATCTATCGGGCCTGACAACCCCAACCGGACTGGACGACCAGTATTCAACGGTTGCACAGTACTTCGTTTCGTGACTACACTTGGTACGGTGTAGTAAGATTTCATAATAAAGGGAATATGCGACGTGATTAAATGTTAAGTATGGTTACCAAGTGCTCAACCACTTAGAACATTTTTATTAAACTGTTTATATACGAAATCTTGTGGTCTATATATATATTGCTGCCGGCATTAAACCTATATCTCACCAACTTTATGTTGACCTTTTAAAACATGTCTATTCTCAGGAGATTACTAAAGCTTCCGCTGCATCATGTTGGATCTAACCAGGATCTTGCGTACGCATGTTTGTGTCAAAAATAAAACTGCATATCCGAGATGTTGTATTGTAAAATATGCTAGAAACCGTGTTGTTGTCATCATTTGTAAAGTTTGTAAGTCGAAGATTATCGCTAAACGTTAATCTTCTTTTTATTGTCTTAAGCTTGTAACAAAAATAATGGTTATGGTTTGTAATGTATAATATATGCAGTTTTCTTTCAAAAATGTCTCATATAGAGGTCAATACCTCGCAATGAAATCATACGTTATCTAACGCGTTCTTATGGTTAAGGACGGGTTATGACATGTGGTATCAGAGCGGTGGTCTTAGCGAACCAGGTTTGCATTAGTGTGTCTAACCGATAAGTCGTTAGGATACATTAGTAAGTCTGGACTTTGACCGGGTCTGATTTAAAAACCATTGCTTATCATTGTTGGTTAAAATTTATATGTAAATATTATGTAGTACTAATGGGTTAGTTGTTGTATGATAGATGTCGGGCTCAAAACTTGTTATCACATTCAGCGACTCCGAACCAGAATCTTCAGATGGTGTTCCAGTCATTAACCTATCCGATGACGAAAATAATATCTTTGGGGAAGACTCACAAATTCCGGATGAACCAACTATAGAGAACCCGGAAAGTGAACCCGAGGAGGAAAGTGAACCCGAGGAGGAAAGTGAACCCGAGGAGGAAAGTGAACCCGAGGAAGAAATACAGGAAATTACAAAGGACGAGTTCGAACTAGGAAAGAAACGAAAAGCTAGTGAATTAGAAAATCCAAATCCCGAGTTTAATGAGAATGAAGTGGCACCAATTCCACTCAACACTACCACCCCTATCCCCGCTATTCCTATTAGTGCTATCCCCGCATCTAGTTCTTCGGCACCTCAGCCAAAACGTAGGGAGACAGCTAGGATTCGCGTTGGGGGATTCCCTGGACATAAATGTTTTGGGAAATAGACCAAACGATGCGCTGCCAAATTAAACCATGGAATCAAATAATGTTTTGTATAATATTATTAGTGTGGTTTGTTTAATGTTCGATGTAAGATAAACATATGTAAAATAGCGAAGTATGAAATGCAATAATTTTCCATGGTTAAGTATTATTTAGATTGTAGTAATTGGTTCTGTACTAAGCTATTAAGTATGAACATTAACGGGTAGGTACTACCCTAGATATAATTATAAAACGCTAATAAGAAGAAAAGGATTTTATAATAATACCTGGTTCATATTATTAACAAGCTATAATGTACTATAAATACACACTACATCTATAATAATCCATGTGAATAATTATTTTCTTTCATTAGGAAATGGCGCGATTGAACCGAATGACGGAACAAGAAGTCGAGAACTTCATCAACCAGCGAGTCAACGATAGAATGCTATGGGTCGAAGCTGCAAGAGCTACTGCAGTTAATCCAAATCCTCGTGTAGGATGCTCCTACAAGACGTTTCAAGCTTGCAAACCTTCATCATTCAGTGGAACGGAAGGACCTATCGGTTTAACCCGATGGATAGAAAAGATGGAGACGGTGTTCAAAATCAGCGGTTGTGATGAAAAAGACATGACCAAGTATGCATCGTGCACTTTACAAGATAGTGCACTCACATGGTGGAAGAATTATGTGAAGGCGGTAGGAGGAGATGTAGCTTATGATACTCCATGGGAAGAATTCAAAGCAATGATAATCACCGAGTATTGTCCAAGGAATGAGGTTATTAAGTTAGAAGATGAGTTACGAAGTTTGAAGGTGGTTGGTACTGAAATCACCAACTACAACCAGCGATTCATGGAATTAGTTTTGCTATGTCCTGAATTGGTTCCAACCGAAGAACGGAAGATTGAAATGTACAAAGCTGGTTTGCCCAAAAAGGTCAAGGCAAATGTTACAGCATCGAAACCTAAGACAATTCATGAAGCTATAACCATGGCAAACGAGCTAATGGATCAGGTCATCATGGATAAGAAAGTATCCAATACTGATGTGAAGGTATCAGGTAACAAAAGAAAGTGGAATGGAAATTATGATCGAGGTAACCAACAACAATCTTTTAAGAAACAAGAAAACACGCAAGGTGCGGGTAGTGGTTTAAGCTTTGGTTATAAAGGACAAAATCCTTTATGTAACCGATGCCACAAACATCACTCTGGCTACTGTAATGTGGTATGCAACAAATGTAATCGAAAGGGTCATCTTGCTGAAGATTGTAGGGCTCTCGTTACAAATACAAATGGTACCAAGACTCCTGCCACCAACGCAAATAGAACTGCTTTGGCTAACATTACTTGTTTTGGGTGTGGAAAACAAGGTCACTATAAGAGCCAGTGCCCGAATCAGAATGGCGAACCTGCACGTGGAAGAGCGTTTGTTATTAATGCTAGAGAGGCACGAGAAGACCCGGAGCTTGTTACGGGTACGTTTACCATTAATAACTTATCAGCATCTATTTTATTTGATACTGGCGCCGATAGAAGTTACGTGTGTATAAATTTTTACACTAAATTGAATTGTTCATCATTACCTCTAGATGCTAAGTACTTGATTGAGTTAGCTAATGGTAAGCTAATTAAAGCCGATAAAATTTGTCGTGATTGTGAAATAAATCTAGCCGGAGAAACGTTTAAAATCGACTTAATACCCGTAGAATTAGGAGGTTTTGATGTAATAGTCGGCATGGACTGGATGTCCAAAATAGGAGCGGAAGTTGTTTGTGCCAAGAAGGCAATTCGTATTCCTGGTAAGGATAAAATACCGGTGATGATTTATGGAGAGAAGGGTAATTCAAAGCTAAAACTCATTAGCTGTTTGAAAGCCAAGAAGTGTTTAGAAAAGGGATGTTACGCTATTTTAGCACATGTTAATAAAGTCGAAAAGAAAGAAAAGTATATCAACGACGTGCCTGTGGCAAGAGATTTTCCTGAAGTTTTTTCGGAAGAATTGCCGGGATTACCTCCATTTAGATCGGTAGAATTTCAAATAGATTTAGTACCAGGAGCTGCACCAGTGGCTCGTGCGCCATATAGACTTGCACCGTCCGAATTAAAAGAACTTCAAAGTCAGTTAAAAGAATTATTGGACCGTGGATTCATACGACCAAGTACATCACCGTGGGGAGCTCCAATTTTGTTTGTTAAGAAGAAAGATGGATCTTTTAGGATGTGTATAGATTATCGTGAATTAAATAAGTTAACTATCAAGAATCGGTATCCACTACCGAGAATTGATGATTTATTTGATCAATTGCAAGGATCATGTGTTTATTCGAAAATTGACCTAAGATCGGGCTATCATCAATTACGTGTCAAAGAAGAAGATATACCGAAAACTGCTTTTCGGACACGCTACGGTCATTACGAATTTTTGGTTATGCCGTTTGGATTGACGAATGCGCCAGCTGTATTCATGGACCTCATGAATCGAGTTTGTAGTCCATATTTAGATAAGTTTGTTATCGTTTTCATTGATGATATTCTTATCTATTCCAAGAGTGAGCAAGAGCATGAGCAGCATTTAAGGTTGATATTAGAGTTGTTGAGAAAAGAACAGCTATATGCTAAATTTTCTAAATGTGCTTTCTGGTTGAAAGAAGTACAATTTCTTGGCCACGTTGTTAGTAGCAAAGGAATTCAGGTTGATCCAGCAAAAATTGAAGCCATTGAAAAATGGGAGACTCCTAAGACACCAATGCAGATACGCCAATTTTTGGGTTTAGCCGGTTATTATAGAAGGTTTATTCAAGATTTTTCCCGAATAGCTAAGTCGTTGACAGCATTAACGCAAAAAGGGAAGAAATATGAATGGACTTCGGAGCAGGAGAACGCATTTCAAATACTGAAAAAGAAGTTAACTACGGCGCCTATTTTATCGTTACCAGAAGGGAACGATGATTTTGAAATATATTGTGACGCTTCGCGACAAGGTTTTGGTTGTGTTCTTATGCAACGAAAGAAAGTAATTGCATTTGCATCCCGACAATTGAAGATTCACGAGCGGAATTATACGACGCATGATCTAGAATTGGGAGCAGTCGTGTTTGCATTGAAGATGTGGAGACACTACTTGTATGGGGTTAAATTCACTGTGTTTACTGATCATAAAAGCCTTCAACATATTTTCGATCAAAAACAATTGAACATGAGGCAACGTAGGTGGGTCGAGTTAATAAACGACTATGATTGTGAAATTCGTTATCATCCCGGGAAGGCGAATGTGGTGGCTGATGCTTTAAGCAGAAAAGAACGAGAACCAATTCGAGTACGAGCGATGAACATAAAAATTCGCATGAATCTCAACTCACAAATCAAAGAAGTTCAACGAGAAGCACTTACTAAAGAAAATATAGGAAATGAAATAATGAAGAAGTATGCGAAGCAACTCGTTATGCGGGAAGATGGAATTCGATATTTTGCAAATCGTATTTGGGTACCGAAGTTGGGTGGATTAAGGAAGTTGATATTGAACGAGGCACATAAGACAAGATATTCGATACATCCTGGAGTTGGAAAGATGTACCAAGATCTTAAGACGCATTATTGGTGGCCTAATTTGAAGACAGACGTTGCAACATATGTTGGGGAATGTTTAACTTGTTCCAAAGTCAAAGCAGAACACCAGAAGCCGTCAGGGTTACTTCAACAACCAGAAATTCCAGAATGGAAATGGGACGGTATTACCATGGATTTCATCACGAAGTTACCAAAGACTGCCTGGGGATAAGACACCATTTGGGTAATTGTTGATCGTCTTACCAAGTCTGCACATTTCTTACCTATAAAGGAAACGGATAGAATGGAGAAACTATTACGATTGTATATAAAGGAAGTTGTTTCAAGGCATGGAATACCTATTTCCATTATATCCGATCGTGATAGTAGATTTACCTCAAAATTCTGGCAATCACTACAGGAGGCACTAGGAACTCGGTTGGATATGAGTACCGCATATCATCCACAAACCGATGGACAGAGTGAGAGAACGATTCAGACTCTCGAAGACATGCTCAGGGCATGTGTGATCGATTTTGGAAACGGATGGGATAAATATCTACCGTTAGCAGAATTCTCGTATAATAATAGTTATCATGCGAGCATTGGAGCTGCGCCATTCGAAGCATTGTACGGAAGGAAGTGTAGATCTCCTATCTGTTGGAATGAAGTAGGAGATCGACATTTAACTGGTCCCGAAATCATACACGAAACGACCGAGAAGATAGTACAAATCAAGGAGAGATTGAAAACAGCCCGTAGTCGCCAAAAGAGCTACGCCGATGTTCGAAGGAAACCATTAGAGTTTCAGGTTGAGGACATGGTTATGCTAAAGGTGTCACCTTGGAAAGGTGTAATACGTTTCGGCAAAAGGGGTAAACTGAACCCAAGGTACGTAGGCCCGTTCAAGATCATCGAACGCATTGGACCGGTAGCTTATCGACTCGAGTTACCGCAACAACTCGCCGGAGTACATAATACCTTTCACATCTCGAACCTTAAGAAGTGTCTTGCAAAGGAAGACCTTACCATTCCTCTTGAAGAAATCCATGTCGACGAGAAACTACAATTCGTCGAAGAACCAATCGAAATCATGGACCGTGAAGTTAAAAAGCTCAAACAGAGCAATATACCGATTGTTAAGGTTCGTTGGAATGCTAGAAGAGGTCCCGAGTTTACTTGGGAACGAGAGGATCAGATGAAGCAAAAGTATCCACACTTGTTTCTCGATGACGCAAAATAGGTACAATTTTAAAATTTCGGGACGAAATTTATTTAACGGGGAGGTAATGTAACGACCCGCACTTTTTCGATCATACTATACTTATAAGATTAATATTTACATAAATTAAACCTTGCCAACATGATAAGCAATCCAAATTGTCGAGACTTATATTTCCGAAAAGAGTTTTACACAACGTTTGACCGTCTAGTTTGACCGATGATATCACGAACTATACAATATATGATAATTATACGTTTGTGTATATAAATGTATATATACATATTTAACATGATTAATAAATGTTTTAATATCTCATTTTGTATTAATAACAACAAGTTATAAGTATATTTTGAAACTACTAACTTAAGTTTTCAAAACGATAACTATACGTAACGTTATTTGACATAAATACTTAAGACTTATAATGTTATACATATATCGTATAAGTAATGTATTTAATCACTTTTAAGAACTTAAATACATAAAACCATATAAGTGTATTCACAAAAGATAGCTATATTTGAATCCTCATTCCATTTTTCACAAAATTTCTATACGTATATCTAGAGTATAAGTACTCGTATCATACCTAGCTTCTATACGTATTTACTAATAGTAAATACACATCAAATCACCACCTAACCCACCCTTGTTACTGCCCTTAGAGCAAGGTAATTGGAATTTGGATGCATGCATGAATTATTATACAAAAATACAAGAGAAAACCTTGTCTTGTCTCCTCATGGCCACGTTTTTATGGCCTTTATATGTATCATCATCTTCATTCATTTTACTTCAACTTTCTAGCCAAAACACACACATACTTTGAAGCCTTAAAACCCTTAATCAATTCAGCAAAGTTTCCAAGAAGATCTAGCTTCAAAAACCATACTAAAACACCATAAGAAAACCATACAAAAACACTTCAAGAAAACCCTCCAAGAACACCAACTTACTTCCAATCTTTCATCCACTTCTATCACCCTTTTGATTCTAGCTTCTTACTTCTCTCTTACAGCAACTTCATCCAAGGAACTTGAGGTAGAATCTATGTTCATAACCTTATTCGATTCATATATATATAGCTATCTTATTTTGTGGTACAAAAGTTTAACAACAAGAACATAGTTTGAATGTTTTCAAACTTGTTTGCAAACTAAATAGATCCTTCTAACTTAACTTTTAAAATACTTCAAGACCTGTAATATAACTTATGTATATGCTAATTTAACAAGGTAAAACTTGGTTTTTCAAAGTATAAGTATTTTTAGAAAAATGGTCATTAAATGATTTTGTTGTAACAAAAATGTTTAACTTCATATGTTTCACTAATGTTTCACTTATGCCGTATGATTTTGAATACAAACCAAGGTATTTACAGTTCATAGTCTTAAAGAAGAACTCGATCCAAGAAGATGGCAATTTGAATCAACGAAAACGGATTTGTAACGAAGAAACTATGACCGAAACAAAATTGGTTATCCTAGATCATTTCAACTACGGGATCAATTGGAAAAAAATGATATAAATCACATATTTCTAAGATAACATGATATTTTATATATATATGTACTTATAATTCAATTTTATATGGTTCAGGATCACCCGTAAACAACACGAGAAGATTAATCATAAGATCCCATGATTGTACGCAACACGTCATTTGACAACACCGGTACCATGGGTCAAGATTAATCTCGACCAATACATATACGATGGGTTTTTATTTATTTCGTTGGGGGTTTTATTTATTTCATTGCGGGTATATTAAACATCTAAAAATGAACCATTAAAATTGAATTACTAACATCGGACTGCTAACTACGGACTAAGGAATTATTCAAAGTATTAAAAGTATAACAAGTATATATTTATAACGTTTGTTTAAAAATGAAAACATATTGATATATTATATATGGATAGGTTCGTGATATCAACCGGAAGACCTAGTCAAATTATTTATATCATCAAGACAAGAGTGAGTATATAGTCCCACTTTTAAACTCTAAATATTTCGGGATGAGAATACATGTATTTTATGTTTTACGATATGGACACAAGTAACTGAAAAATATATTCTACGTTGAGTTGTACCACTGGCATACTTCCCTGTAGCTTGGTAACTAATATTTACAGCGGTATTGTAAACGCGAATCCTGTTGATAGATCTATCGGGCCTGACAACCCCAACCGGACTGGACGACCAGTATTCAACGGTTGCACAGTACTTCGTTTCGTGACTACACTTGGTACGGTGTAGTAAGATTTCATAATAAAGGGAATATGCGACGTGATTAAATGTTAAGTATGGTTACCAAGTGCTCAACCACTTAGAACATTTTTATTAAACTGTTTATATACGAAATCTTGTGGTCTATATATATATTGCTGCCGGCATTAAACCTATATCTCACCAACTTTATGTTGACCTTTTAAAACATGTCTATTCTCAGGAGATTACTAAAGCTTCCGCTGCATCATGTTGGATCTAACCAGGATCTTGCGTACGCATGTTTGTGTCAAAAATAAAACTGCATATCCGAGATGTTGTATTGTAAAATATGCTAGAAACCGTGTTGTTGTCATCATTTGTAAAGTTTGTAAGTCGAAGATTATCGCTAAACGTTAATCTTCTTTTTATTGTCTTAAGCTTGTAACAAAAATAATGGTTATGGTTTGTAATGTATAATATATGCAGTTTTCTTTCAAAAATGTCTCATATAGAGGTCAATACCTCGCAATGAAATCATACGTTATCTAACGCGTTCTTATGGTTAAGGACGGGTTATGACAACTAGCTTTTGCTGAACTTAATGCCAGTCTTTGAAAATGCGCTGTTTTACCCTGTTGTGTACAATTAACAATATACATACATACAAATAATAACATGCATGGTAATTTGAAATGGAACTTAAAATCCCACTTTCAAATCAAATATGAAACATTAGTATAACATAATAAAAATATTAAACATTACAAAAAAAAAGTATCACAATATTATATGTTTAAACATAAATAAATAGAAATAATAAATAATAAAAATCATAGAAATCATCAACAGGAACTATATCAATCTGGATAGGGGTTCCAGTTCATGTCATCGGTCGGGTTCCATGGTTGGTGATAGGTGTACTGATAGGCCTGGTTAGGGTCGTAGAGAGTATATGGTGGTCTCATCTCGGGCTGGTGTGGAGTATAGTAAGCGGGTCGGGTCGGTACGTAGTGATCCTGAGGTGATAGCCGACTCATGATCTGACCCTGATGATAGTCCCATCTATCATGCTGTCATTACCTGGAATGCTCGTAATCATTCCGGGCTTGCCACTGCTTGTACCATCAATGTCTCTCCTCGTTTGTCATTTCTACCTCATCTACACGCTGGTAGACGTCAGTCATAGCCTCCCTAATGACATCCCTAATGTCATCCGCTTCCTCCATTTCCTCATCTGAACCTCTCTCTACCTGTGGATGATTACCATCATAGGGTACTGCCTGGTTGCGTCTGCTCTTTAATACCTTAGCACCCTGATAGACCCTCAATCCTAAAGGCTCAACCTGTTCCCTACATACCAAAAGTGGACCCCCTTGAACCCTATCTACACCCAAATACTCTCCAATGAGAGTAACAAAAATACCTCCTCCTATTACTCCCCCTTCATGTATTCCTTCCACCATCTTAGACAAATAAAAACCCACACAGTAAGGGATATTAACAAAGCCTCTTAGGTCTCGAATACACTTAAGGTAAAATAAATCATGTAATGTCATTTTCTCCTTGTTGTGACCTCTCTGTGTAATCGAGTTAGCCAGAAATCTATGAATTATACGAAGCTCGGTTCTGTGAATATGTAAGTAGGTATGTGTTCTTGCCCACCCAAAAACATTATAATCTGACATACGCCTTCAGACTGCGTTAGCATCAAAATTCCTATCTACCCTTTCACCATGATAAATCAAATTCATACAATCGGGTAGTAGTAATTCAGCGGGCGAATATATCTGTAAAGCCCTGGCCATGTCCAGCATGGACATCCTGTATATCCTACGCATGTAACCTATCTACATCCGCATTTAACGCTATAGTACTCATAAGCTCAACATACCATTCCTTATATACAGGTCTACGAATGGTGAATAAACGTTCCCAATCGGAAAAAGAAGAGCTGCCATACCTTTGGATCAGATGCTGTCTAACTGAGTTAGCAAGTTGGACCCTTTCCAAAGGCTCTCAATCGATTACCCTCGGTACTTCTACATTTTTCGGTACCATTTTGAATTTGTTACTTTGATATGATGGGTAATCTCTCCAACTTCGATCAAACCTCAAATTGGGATGCAACTGTTCTTCATGAATCGTCGGATGTTGTACTATTGGATGCATCGGAAATACTATGTAGGCATCAACATATTCTAGTTGCGGATCATAATATGGAACGTGTTGATCAAGTTGTTGTTGTTGTTCCTGTTGTTGCTCCTGTTCAGGTTCATATTGCATTTCTGGTTCAGGTTCTGGAGCAGGTTGTCTAGATGATGATGAAGCACCATCAGTATCGGTATTTCTCTGAAAAACACATTAAACAAAAAATTTGTGCATCCAAATATGCATTAGTGTTAGCAAAATAGCAACTTGAAACAATTACAATAACATGTTCAATCAAAATTAAACTTATACACATTTTCACAATTTTTACAATTCTACACTTTTTCAAATAAGCATATATGAAAATGTTTACAAAGTTCATAAGCATTTAACTCAAATAACATGTTAAAACAACCATTACTAGCAATTAAACAAGTTTCAAATGGCATTTATATCAATTTAATCAAGTTCATGAATTTTATACCTAAAAAGTCCACTTTAATTCTCAAAAATCATGTTTAGGATCAAAGTTTGGATCATGTTTCACTACTTAATTTAGCAATAATTCATGATAAAAATCGGCCATAACCTGTTTATATCAAAAAGCCCCAAATTGCTCAAGAACACAAACCCTAGATTCCTAAAATTTTTGAAGTTTTTGGCTTCAAATCATGTTAAATAGCATCAATCTAGGTTATACATGCATAATATACTAACAATTTAACTCTAATTACACTAGAAATTAACAAAATTAAATTAAGTAAAATAATTGTAAATATCACAAAAACTAAAAAAATTTATGAGTTTAGGGGAGTAATTTTTACCCTCTTGCTGAAAAATCCGAACCTAGGCATGATTGTAGCGAAGTTTTATGAGAAATTTGGTAAAATTTGGGTGAAAATTGGTGATTTGAAGAGGGTATGTGTGTATGTGTTCGTGTATGTGTATGAGTGTGGAGTGAGGCAGAAGCAGCGAGCTGCTATTTGATCCTGACCTGATTTTTGCCTCCATGCGATCGCATGGAGGTGTAGTTTAAATCCCATGCGATCGCATGGGGTCCGGGGGTTTTTTTTATATATAAAAACCTTTACTAAGAAAACATATAATTAATTAAAATTTAAAATTTTGTTTCTTTTTAGGATTAGGGCGTTTTGGATCGTTGTCCTAGTCCGTCCCTCGACAAAATTTTAAAAATTTGTCACTTTTAAGCGCGGTTTCAAAAGCAAAGATTTTTGTGTTTTTTTAATGTTTTTGGCATACTTTAATTTAATAAGATTAAAAATAATGATAATAAAAGTTCTCGTCCCTCCCTTGGGTAGAGCAATTTCGGTTCAACGACCTAGTTTTCAACTCACGACGAATTTTAAAAATCATATTTTTAACTTAATGAAATAAAGTAAATTTTTGTTTTTAAATTCACACCAAACTTAAATTTAAAATGCATAAAATTAAAAATTCATATTATTAAAATTAAAAATTCACACCAAATTTATATTATATTTTTGTTTTTATACATACAAACTTATATTAAAAATATTAATTTTTCAAATATGTACAAACTTAAATATATTGATTTTAAAAAGTTTACAATAATAATTTAATATTAATTTTAAAAACAAAGTAAAAATAAAATTAAAAATATTTTTGGTCTTTTATCCCACTTTAATCAATCAAATATTATTAAAAATATACGCCCCTCTTTTCTGTAAAGTAATTTCGGTTCAACGACCTAGTTTTACTCCTGACAAATTTCTGAAATATTTTGGGTTGATTGATTAAAGATATTTATACCTTAAGAATAAACGGTAAATTTCGCTGTGATGTAATAAATTTTTGTATGATATCAATAATTTCGGTTACGCATACCTAATTTTATTGAATACTAATTTAATACTTTATAGCGAACGATTCAGCGTTTATTATCAAAATGTTAAAATCAATAAAAATAAAAATAAAAACTATACATACTTACCTGTGAGAAAGAATTCTCAGAGACCTGCTTTAGCCGACTCATAGGAGAGTCGTGTGATTTGGTTTTCCATAGCTACATAAGCATAACCTCGAATCTTCAATATCTTTTCTTCTAAACATATAAACGGTCCTTCTCTGCATAGAGTAATGATAAGGCTAAAAAGGAACATATATTTCATAGCAAAATCCCCCAAGAAAGACAAGATTTTAGTTGCAATTGTTCCATTTTCGAGTAATATTCGTTTATTTTAAATAAGTGCGAAGACAAAAGGCGAAAACGAAGATTTGAAGACGCAAAGGTCCAAAAAGCTCAAAAGTACAAGATACAATCAAAAAGGTTCAAATTATTGATGAAGAACGTCTAAAAATGACAAGAGTACAAGTTACAAAACGCAAAGTACACGATATAAAATTGTACGAAAGGGCGTTCGAAAATCCGGAACCGAGGCATGAACCAACTTTCAGCGCTCGACGCAACGGTGTAAAAATTACGAGTCAACTATGCACAAGAATAAAATATAATATTTAAATAATTCATAATAAGAATAATATTAAATAATAAAAAGTTGTTAATTGAGCATAGTTCAGGGGTCGTAAATGAAAATTTCAATTCTAATTTCGCTATAAAAGCGATGATTTACGATCAATTTGGGAGACTTTTTTTTCGATCATTTTTTCTATCTTTTTTTTACTTTTCTATATCAAATATCAATATCTATATTTATAATTCTCTATCATAATGTTAATGTAATCAGATATAACAATAATCTTAATTTTAATTTTAAATTATGATAATAATAAGATTTATGATAGAGATCGTTTGAGTGTGTAAGTCGAAATTCTGTCCGTGTAACGCTACGCTATTTTTAATCATTGTAAGTTATGTTCAACCTTTTTACATTAATGTCTCGTAGCTAAGTCGTTATAATGCTTATTTAAAATGAAGTACTCATGATGTTGGGCTAATTACTAAAATTGGGTTATTGAACTTTGGACCATAATTAAGGTTTGGGCAAAAGACCGACGCTTGTGGAAATTGGATTATTGACTATTAATAGATGTGGGGTATTGTCTAATTGAGTGACAACTCATTGGAGTCTGTCGAACCTATCTTCAAATTAATTAACCTAATAATTAATAATGATTATGGTTGTCCTATTTAGTGACGTTCATATGGAATCTGTTATAATCATTTAATTAATCAATTGGGTTGGGTAATTGATTATTCATTCTGATCAAGTGGATGAATTAATATTCATAAACTAATTAAAACAGGGGTGGATTACATACATTGATAACTGGTGTAATTGTTGACAGAAGTGATAACTGCGTCACAGTTTAAATCCTTAATCAGTTGGAATATTTGACTTCGGGTATAAGGGTAATTTGACGAGGATACTCGCACTTTATATTTATGACCGATGGACTATTATGGACAAAAACCAGATAGACGTATCAAATAAACCAGGACAAAGGACAATTAACCCATGGTAATAAATTAAAATCAACACGTCAAACATCATGATTACGGAAGTTTAAATAAGCATAATTCTTTTATTATATTTCTCATCGTATCTTTATTTGCTGTCATTTTATTACTCGCAATTTTATTTACTGTCATTTTATTTATTGTCATTATTTTACGCACTTTAATTATCGTCATTTATCTTTGCGCTTAAAATATAGGATCGACAAACCGGTCATTAAACGGTAAAACCCCCCTTTTATAATAATATTACTACTTATATAATTATATATATTTTGTATAAATATAGTTGTTAAAAATATAGTAAGTATCACCAGCTCCCTGTGGAACGAACCGGACTTACTAAAAACTACACTACTCTACGATTAGGTACACTGCCTATAGTGTTGTAGCAAGATTTAGGTATATCCCACTCTATAAATAATTAAAACTTGTGTCATATTTTGTAGTATTTTGTATTAAAAATAATACTATTTCGTACCCTCACGCTACATCATCAAGTAACAAATTCGGTATTTGAATATGTTTGATTATTTGAACATTTACCTTCGTGTGACCATTTTCCGCATTTGTAACATCTTTCAAGGTGTCGTGCTCTTCTTTTCGTTGCGGATTTTGATTTTCCTTTTCCAAAATGTATCTTATGATGATCTTTTCTGAGTTCTTTTCTTACTTCGTCCATTTTGGCTCTTATGAATGATACCAGTTCACTCGAAAGGGTGTCATTATTACGTTTAGTAATCATAGCGTGTAGCATTAGACCATGGTTCAGATCAAAGGAATTCTTCATCTCGTAAAACCTAAAAAAATAAAAATTCAGAATGGGGGGAGAAGACTAGTTCTTTAGGGACTGCTAGGGAAAGACCATTCGGATTCCATTCTCGAGAACTACATGAAAACAGAATATCTAACTCTATCAGAAATATATATTATCCTAAAAAGATTCGAACCTTCCCACACTTAGTTAGCTGTGGTGTCGAAATTGTGATTAACTTCATCTTCAACTTCCATTAGATTATCTATGTAATGTTTAACTCTGTGACCATTAACTTTAAATTCAACCCCATTTGAATTTATTAATTCTACAGTTTCGTATGGGAAAACTCTTTTGACTATGAATGGTCCAGACCATCTTGATTTCAATTTTCCAGGAAATAGCTTGAATCGTGAATTGAAAAGAAGAACTCTGTCTCCTTCCTTAAATTCTTTTGAACTTCTTATTCTTTTATCATGCCATTTCTTCGTTCTTTCCTTATAGATTAACGAATTTTCATATGCTTCATGTCTTAATTCTTCTAATTCGTTTAGTTGACTTAACCGTAGACATCCAGCTTCATGTAAATCAAGATTACATGTCTTCAAAGCCCAAAATGCTTTGTGTTCAATTTCTACTGGAAGTTGGCATGCTTTTCCATAAACGAGTCTAAAAGGTGTGGTTCCAATTAGAGTTTTATAGGCTATTCTAAAAGCCCAGAGTGCATCCTCCAATTTCATGGATCATTCCTTTGGATTTGATCATACGATTTTCTCTAGAATACATTTTAAAGCTCGGTTGGTATTTTCAACTTGTCCACTTGTTTATGGATGATAAACGGTTGAGATTTTATGAGTTACTCCATATCTTTTGAGAACTTTCTCAAGTAGATTATTACAAAAAAAAAACGTAAAAAAAAAAAACGTAAAAAAAAAAACGTAAAAAAAAAAAAAAACGTAAAAAAAAAAAATTATTTTAAGTTTTATTACCTTTAGATTTTTAGACTCAGTCACAACTTTTAGTATTAAGTTTAGTTTTGCCATAGTTATTTTCATTTTTAGATTTTTAGGCTTTGCCGTAAAATCCCTTAAGTACTTATTCCTTAGACTAAGTTTTAGGTGCTTTAGAATTTTGCGACGCCATTTTTCGCGCTATTTTCTTATTTTTATTTTTCGACGCGTTTACCTATGTATCAATTACAATTCCAATTAGTGATCTCCATTTGTAGCTTTAATTTTAAGATAGTGATCGTTATAAGGTTGGATTAACCGCGTGTTTACAAACCACTCTTCGTCTTTTTCATTTTTCGACACTTTTCGACGCGCACTCTTTTTCTCTCTTATTTCTCGCCATTCTAGTTTTTAGGACTTAGATTTTTTTCTACTTCTTCTCTAAATTTCTTAAAATTACGAAAATTTATTTTAAGTGGTTAAATTGATAGACATCAAAATTTTCTGGTTCGTAGTAATAGTTGGATTTGTACGTGGACCGGGTTATTGGAGCCAAACAGTCCTCAATTATATTGAGACCAAACGAATCCTGCCCCTCTGCTGCATCTTTTGGCTATTCGAAACGTGGGCAAAATCAGAAAAGTCTATTGATTGGATAACTTATATAATTTTTCTTTCCTTTTTAAAAACTAATAGGATATTCAGTGAATGCACCGAGCAAGACGTTCACCGCCGGTCATACGTTCACCACCTGTAACTCGATCAAGACATCGTTTAACAAATATCGCCGCCGTTGATTTTTCTTTAGAATCGTCATCTAGTCGACCAAGTACTCCAATTCAAATTTCCGATAATCCATCTTTTGAACCCGATTTCACAACTAAGAACCCGGAAGATATTCAAGGACAATTCCAAGATCCTGAACCCCAAACCGTTAAATCAGAATCCTCTAGTGATTCGGATACAACAAATCCAATCATGGAAAATCTAGAACCTCTAAGTATGGAAGAACGAATGAGAGCTAAGCGCACTGGCTAAGGTCACGCCATTATTAAACCTGAAGTTAATGCTCCAGATTATGAAATTAAAGGACAAATCCTACACATGGTAACTAATCAGTGCCAATATAGTGGTACGCCAAAAGAAGATCCCAACGAACATCTTCGTACCTTTAATAGGATCTGTACACTATTCAAAATCCGAGAAGTAGAAGACGAACAAATCTATCTCATGTTGTTTCCCTGGACTTTAAAGGGAGAAGCCAAAGATTGGTTAGAATCGTTACCTGAAGGGGCGATTGATACATGGGATGTTTTAGTTGAAAAATTTCTTAAACAATTCTTTCCGGCATCTAAAGCCGTGAGACTTCAAGGAGAAATTGTTACGTTCACACAAAAGCCAAATGAAACATTATATGAGGCGTGGACAAGATTCGGAAGGATGTTGAGAGGATGTCCTCAACACGGTTCAGACACTTATCAAATAGTACAAATATTCTACCAAGGTGTCAACGTTGCTACACGGAAAGACATCGACATAACAGCTGGTGGTTCAATTATGAAGAAAACCGCAACTGAAGCTTACAAAATTATTGATAATACAGCATCCCACTCACATGAGTGGCACCAAGAAAAATATATCTTTCGATCATCTAAAGCGGCTAGAGCTGATTCTAGCCATGACTTTGATTCCGTTTCCGCAAAAATAGATGCTTTCGAAAGACGAATGGAAAAGATGAATAAAGATATTCACGCAATACGAATCAGTTGTGAGCTATGCGGTGGACCACACTTATTGAAAGATTGTCACATTGAACCAACATTGGAACAACGAGAGAATGTTTCCTATATGAACCAAAGGCCTGGAAATAATTATCAAAATAATTATCAACCGCCAAAGCTAAACTTCAATCGAAATCAAAACATTCTTTACAATCCAAAAGGACCCGAAAATGACTGGTACAACCAACAAGGTTCGAATAACCAACCGACTCAAAACAACACTTTCAATCAACAAAGACCTAGCTTATATAAACCACCACAACAACCCGAAGAGAAAAAGCCAAATCTAGAAGAAATGATGGCAAAGCTAGTTGAATCTCAAACACAATTTATTACATCTCAAACCCAAACGAATGAGAGGTTTGATCAGTCATTAAGAACTCAACAAGCTTCCATTTTGAATCTAGAAAAACACGTAGGTACTCTTGATAGCATGATGAGTGAAAGGGAACAAGGAAAGCTACCGAGTAATACTGAAGTAAACCCTCGGAATGAGAATGTTAATATGGTGTCAACGAATTCTGAAAAACCAGCACCAGAAGATGGGAAGGTTTTAGATGTGAGTAACAATGAAGAAGTTACACCACCACCACCACCACCCGAGTATGTAAAGCCAGTGGTGACACCATACATGTAACGACCCGACCAAAACCGTTATTGACGGCGCCGTTAACTTAGGTCCCGTTGCGTGGTCGTAGTCCCTATATGAGACTCGTTTGACCAAAATTATGTCGCATTCATTTGAAAGGTACAAGACTTGCAAGTTTAGTTTACAAAACCGTTCGACAACAAGTCTAAGTTTACAAAAGTCATAAAGTATAAATGAAATAACTTGCGACATAATTAGTTTAAAAACACAGTTGCTATAAATAGCGTAAGTATGTAAACAAAAGTTTGAATCCAAAAGTGCTATCCCTAGCGTATGCATGTATGCTTGACCCCAAGCAAGTATTCAAAGTATGCGGAAGCATGTATCAAGTAACCAAGTATGAACCTGAGAAAACATGTAGAAAACTGTCAACGAAAAACGTTGGTGAGATCATAAATGTATTTGTGAAAGTATGTTTTTGAATCACAAGGTTTAGTATCAAGCGTATACATCTCTAAAGATGTGTTTGTATCAAAAAGTATACATCTCAAAAGATGTTATTTGTAAACCATAAGATTTTGTATAAAGTGAATATCAAGCGTATACATCCCAAAAGATGTTGTCTGTATCACGAGCACCCAATTACCAAAACTTAACTGAATCTTACCTCTGCATAATAGTGTTAGAACCTACACTATATACCGAAAATACGTTTCATCCGTCAGATGAGGGTTCGTCAAACCCACATGGCCACACAACATAATTTCTCGCTCACACCCTACAAGTGTAACTAATGGTAATTGAACTTGAGGATTTTCGTTCTAACTCGTATGTATCTTTGCTCTTGTATTCGCATTTGTATTCAAAGTATGAAAGTATAAACCGTATAAATGTATATAAAGTATATGTTTCTCAGTCCACGATTTAAAAGTATAAGAGTATTTGCAAAGGTGGGACTATGATCTCACCTCGAGTGCACGAGTATAAAAGTACTTCACAAAGTAACGTATGCATGAAAGTTGCTTAGCCTTGACCTAAACAAGTAAGTTGTGTCAATTAACCGGTTACGATACAAGGTCGGGTGAAATGTGTTCAATTAGTCCTATGGCTCAATACGACTCGATTATGTAGCATGTGAAATCAAATTGTCAAGTTTCATGCAAGATACAAGTATATAAACAAGTTAGGAAGGTTGCATAATCATTTGATTAAGTTTGACAAAAAGTCAAACTTTGGCCGGTCAAAGTCAACGAAAAAAGTCAACATGTTCGGGTCGGGTCTCGGACAAATTTTCTATGCTAGTTATTCATATATAAGCATGTTAAAACAAGTTGCAAGTGAATTGGAGGTCTAGAACATCCCAAACATTTTTCGTCAAATGACAACCCAAACAGCCAGTTTTAGTACAATGGGACGGCGTCCCAAATGGCTAGACGGCGTCCCAAAATGAAGGGTGGGACGGCGTCCTGATATCCTAGACGGCGTCCAGGTTCAAAAGGTGGGACGGCGTCCTGAGTTTCTGGACGGCGTCCTGGTTGGTTTCCAGGCCCTGTTTGCTGCAACTCTAAGTGCACGAACCAACAATCAAACCAACCCAAATTACAAACCGCAAACAATTAGAACATGCATTTTATATCACCGGAAAGGTAATTTGACGAGGAAAACACCTAGACACATTTCATCAAGCAATTCAACACTTACACACCCCAAAACCGCATTTAAACGTCCATAATCAAAGTTCAAGTTCCAAATATGCATTTCATGATTCGGGCAACCGTTTTACATGTATGATATGCCGTTTCGAAGGTGATCAAACACACATTGCAACAAAACACTTAACAACAATATCTCATAGCATTTGACGCATCAAAAGTTCATGTAAAGCTTATCAAACCCTAATCCAAGTTCACAAAATCACTAATCATGTTCTTGGAGTTTCCTTAATCAACCTATACATCAAAACGAAGCTAATGATACTAGTAACACTTTTAAAACATGCACTTTAACAATCTAACAACATTTGATCATCCAAATCAAGGATTAAGCTAACCCACTTCAAAAGTTCAAACTAGTTACTCAAATCAACAAATCGAGCAAACCAAAACATATATTCATGCTAGACACGAGCCATAGACACTAACTAACAAAATTTCAAGTCAAAAACACGAATTTATAGAAATCTAGAGTTTTTAGAAAGTTACCCAAACTTGATGAAATTGGTACCAAAATGTAGAGGATGAAGAGAGGATCACGAAAATGTAATTTGTTTTGATGTTTGCTCCATGATTCGGTTTTAGATGATGAATTTGTGTTTGAGGGTTTTGTGTTCATAAAAGGGAAGTAGAGAGAAAAAGGGAGGAAGAAGGTGAAAGTGTTGGTGAAAATGAATGGATGAGATGGGGTTTGACTAGTTGACCTAGTCACTAGTTAGGCCCCTTTGCAACTTTGGTCCCTCGAGTTTCAAAGCGGGTGCGGGAATTAACCAAACGAATATTTTAAAAACGCTCGTGTAAACGGGTGACTTTAAAATTAAATAACGAGGGATATTATAAAAAAAAAGACGGTGTTAAAATAAATTTAACGGAAAAATGCGGGATGTTACATTATCCACACCTCAAAAGAAATTTCGTCCCGAAATTTAGTTGGAAGTAGTAGTTGTTGAATCTTCATCGAGATCTTGCGTTGTAAATTCTACGGATAAGTGAAGGTACGTCCTTGGGCATTTCAACGAACTTCGACGGTCGGGATTTTTACATTGGATTGAAGTTTGGTTTCACGATTCATAATTTCAACCGGTTCTCCTAGGAAGTGGAGTGTACCATCGATAGCAAGCTCATCGAAGGGAATAGCAAGTTACGTCTTCAGGTTCTATGTAGGATGAATGGAGACTCAAATGAGTCGGAAAATCTAGATGACAAGCAACGGGTACAATACGCTCCATGGTTTCAAAAAGGATTAGTATATCGCGGATTTAGCATTCCTATGTTTCCAGAAACGGTTTACACCTCCTCAAGGTGCGACTTCTAACGTGACGCGGTTTCCCATGGAATTCGTAAGGTTTACGTGTAACATCGGCATAGCTCCTGGTGATTACGAGTCGTGTTGGGTCTTGCTTAAATATGAATAAATCCTCTCGATTGCTCATGAATAAGCTCGGCCCCGGTGAATTGATCATCGTTTACTTGGTTCGACAAAAAGGAGAATGACGTTTCCGGTCACACGTGGTTTCAAAAGGTGTGACGTTAAAACTCGAATGAAAATCATTGTAGTACGAGGATTTGGCTAAAGGAAAACACTTCTCTCAAGTAAATTTGAAGTTGGTAATACAAACTTGTATTATGGTTTCCAAGGTTTGAATCGTATGTTTGTTCGGTCCGTCGGGTTTTGGATGGTACGCGGCACTCATGTCTAAACGTGGTCCCGAGGCTTTTTGTAAGGCACTCCGAAATCTAGAAGTGAAACGAGGATCTCGATCCGAAACAAAGTACATTCCGTAAGGTATATTTGAACAAATCCGTTAGGACTCGAAAACGTTAGTTAGAACAAGTTTCTCAAGAAATTTGCGTTGCGGAAGATTTATCGATTTCCAAATACGTTCGTCGAGACTATTCACCCTCGAGGTGAATACTAGTATAACGTGAAGAGTCTCTCTCCATTGAGAATTTAAAATAAAAGATTTCCTGAACCGAAATTACGAGTGTAAGGCGAGAGAAGTTTCCGCCTCGATGCGAGCATAACGAGTAAATTGTAGTTAGTCAATAAGACTGTGCGAGGACGAGATAGTATACACGTGTAACATACGGTTGAAGTCGAAAGGAATCGGTAATTCATTCGGAAGCATAAGTATAGTTCGACAAAAATCGACGGTGTGTCCCCGGTATGGTTGTTATCAATATTCTCGGAGTTTTCAGATGTCCAACATGAATAGATGAAGTCATGTACATGGCTCATGGTGGTGTTTAGGTTGATCGAGTCTAACCACCATCACGTGTCACTAGAACTTTGGTATGTCTTACCGTAATATAACCACGTTGATCGAGTGTCGTTATATTACGCTAACTCATACCTCCATTCCCACATCACTCTATAGATTCAAGTTCGTGTCATCGTGAAGACCTAAAATGAACAAAATGTAACGATGTCTCTAACGTGACTCGTATTAAATCGAAAGAATTTCTGCAACTCTAAGGAAGCGTTTCCCGAGGGAAGTGTATAAATGATTTTTCACGTCAATGCGGTTCGAGTCAGACAAAAATGTACTTAGGTATGAAAAGAGTAACGAGTCATGATAACAAGTAGTTCGCAACCGTAGTGATAAATAGTGATGACGATACTCATCTAGAGTAGTGGTGGTAACTTTACAACACTTGTGGATAGTAAGCTGGGACGGGGTGGATAACAACCAAGGAGTCAGAATTCCCGAACTAGAGTGACTAACGAAGTCGTGGTCATCCGTACGCGTATAAACCTTGAATTCACGTGTGTTACCAAAAAGTGGCGGAATACGAGTTCGTATGATGAAGGTTGGGTACCATTAAAAAGTTTGCCTAAGAATGATTCAAGTATAATGCACAAGTATTCAAGTAAGTGCTATCTATAGCAAATGTATGTCAGAATGCAATGGCTAACTATCCGGTTGTAGTCTAGATTCACTAATGCGTCCTAACGACTCTGTCAGACACACTAATGCATATCCTAGTTCCCTACAACCAACGCTCTGATACCACTTGTAACGACCCGACCAAAACCGTTATTGACGGCGCCGTTAACTTAGGTCCCGTTGCGTGGTCGTAGTCCCTATATGAGACTCGTTTGACCAAAATTATGTCGCATTCATTTGAAAGGTACAAGACTTGCAAGTTTAGTTTACAAAACCGTTCGACAACAAGTCTAAGTTTACAAAAGTCATAAAGTATAAATGAAATAACTTGCGACATAATTAGTTTAAAAACACAGTTGCTATAAATAGCGTAAGTATGTAAACAAAAGTTTGAATCCAAAAGTGCTATCCCTAGCGTATGCATGTATGCTTGACCCCAAGCAAGTATTCAAAGTATGCGGAAGCATGTATCAAGTAACCAAGTATGAACCTGAGAAAACATGTAGAAAACTGTCAACGAAAAATGTTGGTGAGATCATAAATGTATTTGTGAAAGTATGTTTTTGAATCACAAGGTTTAGTATCAAGCGTATACATCTCTAAAGATGTGTTTGTATCAAAAAGTATACATCTCAAAAGATGTTATTTGTAAACCATAAGATTTTGTATAAAGTGAATATCAAGCGTATACATCCCAAAAGATGTTGTCTGTATCACGAGCACCCAATTACCAAAACTTAACTGAATCTTACCTCTGCATAATAGTGTTAGAACCTACACTATATACCGAAAATACGTTTCATCCGTCAGATGAGGGTTCGTCAAACCCGCATGGCCACACAACATAATTTCTCGCTCACACCCTACAAGTGTAACTAATGGTAATTGAACTTGAGGATTTTCGTTCTAACTCGTATGTATCTTTGCTCTTGTATTCGCATTTGTATTCAAAGTATGAAAGTATAAACCGTATAAATGTATATAAAGTATATGTTTCTCAGCCCACGATTTAAAAGTATAAAAGTATTTGCAAAGGTGGGACTATGATCTCACCTCGAGTGCACGAGTATAAAAGTACTTCACAAAGTAACGTATGCATGAAAGTTGCTTAGCCTTGACCTAAACAAGTAAGTTGTGTCAATTAACCGGTTACGATACAAGGTCGGGTGAAATGTGTTCAATTAGTCCTATGGCTCAATACGACTCGATTATGTAGCATGTGAAATCAAATTGTCAAGTTTCATGCAAGATACAAGTATATAAACAAGTTAGGAAGGTTGCATAATCATTTGGTTAAGTTTGACAAAAAGTCAAACTTTGGCCGGTCAAAGTCAACGAAAAAAGTCAACATGTTCGGGTCGGGTCTCGGACAAATTTTCTATGCTAGTTATTCATATATAAGCATGTTAAAACAAGTTGCAAGTGAATTGGAGGTCTAGAACATCCCAAACATTTTTCGTCAAATGACAACCCAAACAGCCAGTTTTAGTACAATGGGACGGCGTCCCAAATGGCTAGACGGCGTCCCAAAATGAAGGGTGGGACGGCGTCCTGATATCCTAGACGGCTTCCAGGTTCAAAAGGTGGGACGGCGTCCTGAGTTTCTGGACGGCGTCCTGGTTGGTTTCCAGGCCCTGTTTGCTGCAACTCTAAGTGCACGAACCAACAATCAAACCAACCCAAATTACAAACCGCAAACAATTAGAACATGCATTTTATATCACCGGAAAGGTAATTTGACGAGGAAAACACCTAGATACATTTCATCAAGCAATTCAACACTTACACACCCCAAAACCGCATTTAAACGTCCATAATCAAAGTTCAAGTTCCAAATATGCATTTCATGATTCGGGCAACCGTTTTACATGTATGATATGCCGTTTCGAAGGTGATCAAACACACATTGCAACAAAACACTTAACAACAATATCTCATAGCATTTGACGCATCAAAAGTTCATGTAAAGCTTATCAAACCCTAATCCAAGTTCACAAAATCACTAATCATGTTCTTGGAGTTTCCTTAATCAACCTATACATCAAAACGAAGCTAATGATACTAGTAACACTTTTAAAACATGCACTTTAACAATCTAACAACATTTGATCATCCAAATCAAGGATTAAGCTAACCCACTTCAAAAGTTCAAACTAGTTACTCAAATCAACAAATCGAGCAAACCAAAACATATATTCATGCTAGACACGAGCCATAGACACTAACTAACACAATTTCAAGTCAAAAACACGAATTTATAGAAATCTAGAGTTTTTAGAAAGTTACCCAAACTTGATGAAATTGGTACCAAAATGTAGAGGATGAAGAGAGGATCACGAAAATGTAATTTGTTTTGATGTTTGCTCCATGATTCGGTTTTAGATGATGAATTTGTGTTTGAGGGTTTTGTGTTCATAAAAGGGAAGTAGAGAGAAAAAGGGAGGAAGAAGGTGAAAGTGTTGGTGAAAATGAATGGATGAGATGGGCTTTGACTAGTTGACCTAGTCACTAGTTAGGCCCCTTTGCAACTTTGGTCCCTCGAGTTTCAAAGCGGGTGCGGGAATTAACCAAACGAATATTTTAAAAACGCTCGTGTAAATGGGTGACTTTAAAATTAAATAACGAGGGATATTATAAAAAAAAAAGACGGTGTTAAAATAAATTTAACGGAAAAATGCGGGATGTTACAATACAAACCACCCATCCCGTTTCCAAGAAAAGGAGTTGAGTATGAGCAAGTAATAAGTAATAAAGATTGTGATACTTCTGGAAAGAAGAAGAAGAAAAAGAATAAGAAAGTACAAGAAACAAAAGCCGTAGAAGTAAACCCAATGAATACAGTTCCACCAAAACCTCCACCTAGGGTAGGTGATCCGGGTGAATTTATTGTTCCTTGTCTACTTAGTGATTGTGTCATGTATAATGCACTAGCAGATTTAGGTGCAAGTGTGAGTGTTATGTCTCTTTCATTATATAAGAGATTAGGAGTAGGTGAGTTAAGTCCAACGGATATGAGTGTTCGACTCTTTGATCAAACCATTAAGCACCCAGTTGGAATTGCTGACAACCTACCCATTCAAGTAGGTAATTTAACCTTTCTAGTCGAATTCATTGTCATTGACATAGAAGAGGACCCAAACATTCCTCTAATTTTAGGTCGACCATTCTTAGCATCCGCCGGGGCGTTCTTTGATGTAAGAAACGGTAGAATGACACTTAGTAGTGGTGACAAATCGATCACCTTTATGATTCGAAAGTCTAAATCTCCACCAACCAAAACCGTTGAACCAGCAAAAACGATTGGTAAGAACCATGTTGTTTTACCAACTCCAACGGTAGTGCTTAACAATAATAAAACGCCTAAGTGTGGGGAAAATGAAGTAACACCTAATGATGACATGATAACAAAGAACCCCGTTGTTGATACGAAATTAAATTACCCCGTTATTAATAGTTCAATGAAGAAACTTATTAAACGGATTCGCGATGCTATAACCAAGGGGAACTTTAAGTTATGTAACCGGTTAGTATCCAATCTATCGCCTAAAGAAAAGGTGAAGCTAGTTGAAATTGTGGATATTACACAGGAATCCGACCAATGGCTTAAAGAGAAAGTCACAGATATGCAAGTTGATTATGGACCAAGAGAAATTGACGATGAAGTTAATCACAATTTTGACACCACAGCTACCTAAGTGTGGGGAGATTCAAGTGTTCTAAAAAGAAAATGCTATCTAGAGTTAGTTGTTCTGTTCTCGTGTAGTTCTGAGAATGGAATCCGAGTGGTCTTTTCCACTAGCAGACACTAAAGAACTAGTTTTCTCCCTCCATTCTGAATTTTTGTTTTGTAGGTTTTATATAAAATTAATATGTTTTTTTTAATTTAAGTTTTGTGTGAATTTTAAAAACAAAATTTACTTTAATTCATTAAGTTGAAAAAAATGATTTCTAAAATTCGTCGTGAGTTGAAGACTAGGTCATTAAGCCGAAATTACTTTACCCGAGGGCGGGGCGACAAATTTTGTTATCATTATTTTTAATTTTATTGATTTAAAGTATGCCAAAAATATTATACTTTATAAATTTTTGAAAAGTGGGGTTATAAACCAAACTTCAAAAACATATATATATATATATGTTTGTATTTTATCTTATGTACAAAACAGGGTAAAACAACGCACTTTCAAAGACTGTCATTAAAGTTCAGCAAAAGGTACTAATTTTGACGACAAGACGCAAAACAACAAATATGATATAACAAATGAAGGAATGAACGATGAGGCGCCATCTATCATTCGACGAGCTTTGTAATTACAAACTCGGTATTTTTAATCACTTTTCTACGCTAATCACCCTCATGAATTTAAATTATAGTCTGATTTCATGCAAATGAGGGCATTGCATGATCTTAAGTGTGGGGAAGGGTTATAAATTCTCTCAGGTTTATACTTGGTTTATTTGCCAAATTTTGTGAAAATTTGAAAAATTTTCAATTAAATGAAGTCAAAATCATGTTTATACATATTTATGAACGGTGAAAACTAGGTGATAATACCGAAATTATCGTTACATCGGAAAGGACATAAATTGAGAAACAACCTAAAATGCTTGAATTCATTTAAAATGGAATAAAGGAGAATAAAAAGGCAAAGAAAGAAACTAAGTGTGAGGAGAATGTACCAAGTTATTCAATTAAAAACTATCTATCACATATCTTTGTACAAGATTATTGCAGGTACTTTTGTTTTGGATGATACTAATCAGTTTTACCAGGTTTACTGTAATATATTTGAAAGAAAGATGGATCTACACGATGAATCAATTCAATCATTAAAAGGAAGTAAAGTCTTCCGAAAAAGACACGCGCTTCTTGATTTAGGTCAAGAAGTTGTCGTCCAGACCAGCTGTAGGTTGACGAAAAATCTAGAAAAGTCATCTCTAAAATCAGCAGGAAATCCACGGACCTCAGCATCAAACAGGGTCGCCAAGTGGTCAGATTTATCCTAACTATGAGAAGGATTTATCTCGTACAATGGGGAGGCACCGTGCAAATTAGCTTGATAAGACTAATGAATCAGATCCCCAGAAAGGATAATCTCCTTAAAGATTAAAAATCAGCTTTTAAGACTGATATTACTCAATCCTTGAGATTGACCTTAAAGATTGAGAATTCAAACTCATGGAATTCAATGATATCTAAACTCGAGCTTGAACGAGAAAATATTTTGATCAAAAATACAAACCGATTTTTTTTCTGAAAACCCATTTTCAATGCGTTCATTACCATTGAACGTAAAATCCTAGGAATTCACCTGGAATTCATTAGGTCACCTGAACCAAATCGGGTGTCAACCGTAAGAACGGTGGTTGCATAGCATGGTCGGAGACAGGACCTTGTGCCAGACCGAAAAATCATAGGATGATCTTTACTATCGCTCCTACCAAGGATAGTTCTAGCATCCGACACGTTAAAAGACCATAATCAAATGCATGTCACGGGACATTGCCTTAACAGTTTCTTGTTCATCGCTTTCCTTTACAACCGGACGGTAGTTTACCGAAAGGTAATATACGGAACAAGTAAACTGGATGTGTGCTTTCCGATACCGGGATAGCAGTGGATTACACGAACCTAAATGTTTTTAGCCAAAATATTGATCCACAAATATATTTTGCAACACCGATGGTGGGTCAAATCAGAAAACTTGTCTAGGGTAAAATCTAGCTTGAATTTTTAAAAGATCAAATGTTTTCATAAAGATCCAATTTCCTAAAGGATCTACATTTTTATAGTCATGTGGGACTGTAAACCGCCTTTTAAATGTGCACTTTGCTTTGGAAACCGAAAGTAAATCGGCTATTTGATTGCAAGTGTCGTTGACCTAAACCCAAGGCAACTGTGGATGACACACCCACCTTTAACCATGGTTCTATTGTTAATATCATTGTTTATACCGCTCTATCAAAATCACTGATGTACAAAGTGTGAAGAATAAAGAAGTGATTCGTGTGATGTATTATATTATTTCAAGACTGTATTGCTTGAGGACAAGCAACGCTCAAGTGTGGGGATATTGATAAGGCTAAAAAGGAACATATATTTCATAGCAAAATCCCCCAAGAAAGACAAGATTTTAGTTGCAATTGTTCCATTTTCGAGTAATATTCGTTTATTTTAAATAAGTGCGAAGACAAAAGGCGAAAACGAAGATTTGAAGACGCAAAGGTCCAAAAAGCTCAAAAGTACAAGATACAATCAAAAAGGTTCAAATTATTGATGAAGAACGTCTAAAAATGACAAGAGTACAAGTTACAAAACGCAAAGTACACGATATAAAATTGTACGAAAGGGCGTTCGAAAATCCGGAACCGAGGCATGAACCAACTTTCAGCGCTCGACGCAACGGTGTAAAAATTACGAGTCAACTATGCACAAGAATAAAATATAATATTTAAATAATTCATAATAAGAATAATATTAAATAATAAAAAGTTGTTAATTGAGCATAGTTCAGGGGTCGTAAATGAAAATTTCAATTCTAATTTCGCTATAAAAGCGATGATTTACGATCAATTTGGGAGACTTTTTTTTCGATCATTTTTTCTATCTTTTTCTTACTTTTCTATATCAAATATCAATATCTATATTTATAATTCTCTATCATAATGTTAATGTAATCAGATATAACAATAATCTTAATTTTAATTTTAAATTATGATAATAATAAGATTTATGATAGAGATCGTTTGATTGTGTAAGTCGAAATTCTGTCCGTGTAACGCTACGCTATTTTTAATCATTGTAAGTTATGTTCAACCTTTTTACATTAATGTCTCGTAGCTAAGTCGTTATTATGCTTATTTAAAATGAAGTACTCATGATGTTGGGCTAATTACTAAAATTGGGTTATTGAACTTTGGACCATAATTAAGGTTTGGGCAAAAGACCGACACTTGTGGAAATTGGATTATTGACTATTAATAGATGGGGGGTATTGTCTAATTGAGTGACAACTCATTGGAGTCTGTCGAACCTATCTTCAAATTAATTAACCTAATAATTAATAATGATTATGGTTGTCCTATTTAGTGATGTTCATATGGAATCTGTTATAATCATTTAATTAATCAATTGGGTTGGGTAATTGATTATTCATTCTGATCAAGTGGATGAATTAATATTCATAAACTAATTAAAACAGGGGTGGATTACATACATTGATAACTGGTGTAATTGTTGACAGAAGTGATAACTGCGTCACAGTTTAAATCCTTAATCAGTTGGAATATTTGACTTCGGGTATAAGGGTAATTTGACGAGGATACTCGCACTTTATATTTATGACCGATGGACTATTATGGACAAAAACCAGATAGACGTATCAAATAAACCAGGACAAAGGACAATTAACCCATGGTAATAAATTAAAATCAACACGTCAAACATCATGATTACGGAAGTTTAAATAAGCATAATTCTTTTATTATATTTCTCATCGTATCTTTATTTACTGTCATTTTATTACTCGCAATTTTATTTACTGTCATTTTATTTATTGTCATTATTTTACGCACTTTAATTATCGTCATTTATCTTTGCGCTTAAAATATAGAATCGACAAACCGGTCATTAAACGGTAAAACCCCCCTTTTATAATAATATTACTACTTATATAATTATATATATTTTGTATAAATATAGTTGTTAAAAATATAGTAAGTATCACCAGCTCCCTGTGGAACGAACCGGACTTACTAAAAACTACACTACTCTACGATTAGGTACACTGCCTATAGTGTTGTAGCAAGATTTAGGTATATCCCACTCTATAAATAATTAAAACTTGTGTCATATTTTGTAGTATTTTGTATTAAAAATAATACTATTTCGTACCCTCACGCTACATCATCAAGTAACAAATTCGGTATTTGAATATGTTTGATTATTTGAACATTTACCTTCGTGTGACCATTTTCCGCATTTGTAACATCTTTCAAGGTGTCGTGCTCTTCTTTTCGTTGCGGATTTTGATTTTCCTTTTCCAATAAGTATCTTATGATGATCTTTTCTGAGTTCTTTTCTTACTCCGTCCATTTTGGCTCTTATGAATGATACCAGTTCACTCGAAAGGGTGTCATTATTACGTTTAGTAATCATAGCGTGTAGCATTAGACCATGGTTCAGATCAAAGGAATTCTTCATCTCGTAAAACCTAAAAAAAATAAAAATTCAGAATGGGGGGAGAAGACTAGTTCTTTAGGGACTGCTAGGGAAAGACCATTCGGATTCCATTCTCGAGAACTACATGAAAACAGAATATCTAACTCTATCAGAAATATATATTATCCTAAAAAGATTCGAACCTTCCCACACTTAGTTAGCTGTGGTGTCGAAATTGTGATTAACTTCATCTTCAACTTCCATTAGATTATCTATGTAATGTTTAACTCTGTGACCATTAACTTTAAATTCAACCCCATTTGAATTTATTAATTCTACAGTTCCGTATGGGAAAACTCTTTTGACTATGAATGGTCCAGACCATCTTGATTTCAATTTTCCAGGAAATAGCTTGAATCATGAATTGAAAAGAAGAACTCTGTCTCCTTCCTTAAATTCTTTTGAACTTCTTATTCTTTTATCATGCCATTTCTTCGTTCTTTCCTTATAGATTAACGAATTTTCATATGCTTCATGTCTTAATTCTTCTAATTCGTTTAGTTGACTTAACCGTAGACGTCCAGCTTCATGTAAATCAAGATTACATGTCTTCAAAGCCCAAAATGCTTTGTGTTCAATTTCTACTGGAAGTTGGCATGCTTTTCCATAAACGAGTCTAAAAGGTGTGGTTCCAATTAGAGTTTTATAGGCTATTCTAAAAGCCCAGAGTGCATCCTCCAATTTCATGGATCATTCCTTTGGATTTGATCATACAATTTTCTCTAGAATACATTTTAAAGCTCGGTTGGTATTTTCAACTTGTCCACTTGTTTATGGATGATAAACGGTTGAGATTTTATGAGTTACTCCATATCTTTTGAGAACTTTCTCAAGTAGATTATTACAAAAATGAGTACCCCGATCACTTGTTAAAGCTTTCGGTGTTCCGAACCTTGCAAAAAGACGTTTTAAAAAGTTGACTACAACTCGTGCATCGTTAGTTGGGAGAGCTTGTGCTTCCGCCCATTTAGATACATAATCAATGGCAACGAGAATGTAGAGATTATTATGAGATTTTGGAAATGGACCCATAAAGTCAATACCCCAAATGTCAAATACTTCACATACTTGAATGATATTTTGTGGAATTTTATCACATTGACTTATTTTTCCGGCCCTTTGACATGCATCACAGGATTTGCAAAGAAGGTGTGCATCTTTGAAAATTGTAGGCCAATAGAATCCAGCATCGTAAACTTTTCTTGCTTTGAGTTGAGGCCCATAATGCCCTCCAGTTGGTCCTGTGTGACAATGGTTTAAGATTTAACTTGCTTCATCTCCGAATACGCATCGGCGTATTATTCCATCAGGACAACTTTTAAACAAATGTGGATCTTCCCAGAAATAGTGTTTTATATCACTAAAGAATTTCTTTCGTTTTTGGTACGACAACACTTTTTCAAGGAATCCACATACTAAGTAGTTTGCATAGTCTGCAAACCATGGAATTTCACTATAATCTATCTTCAATAGATATTCATCAGGAAAGTTATCTTGTATGGTCGATTCATTTAGAATTTCTAATTCAGGATTTTCAAGACGAGAAAGATGATCAGCTGCGAGATTTTCTGCTCCCTTTTTATCTCGGATTTCAATATCGAACTCTTGTAAGAGTAAGATCCAACGGATTAATCGTGGTTTAGCATCTTATTTTGAAAATAGGTATCTAAGAGTAGAATGGTCGGTATAAACCACCGTTTTTGCTAGAACGAGATATGAACGAAATTTGTCAAAAGCAAAGACAATAGCAAGGAGTTCTTTTTTAGTAGTTGTGTAATTCGTTTGTGCTCTTTGTAACGTCTTACTAGCATAATAAATAGGTTGAAATCGTTTTTCAATCATTTGTCCTAAAACGGCTCCCATTGCAAAATCACTTGCATCGCACATAAGTTCAAACGGTAGATTCCAATTTGGAGTTATCATAATCGGCGCATTAGTGAGTTTTTTTAAGAATATTAAAAGATTTGATGCATTCATCTGAAAAGATGAATGAAGCATCCTTTTCTAGGAGTTTATTCATTTGAGTGGCAATTTTAGAAAAATCTTTTATGAAACGTCGGTAAAAACCGACATGCCCTAGAAAACTCCTAACTCCTCTAACATTGGTGGGATGTGGAAGTTTAGTAATTACATCTACTTTAGCTCTATCCACTTCAATTCCTTCCTTTGAAATTTTATGGCCAAGAACGATGCCTTCTTTAACCATGAAATGGCATTTTCCCAATTAAGTACTAGATTTGATTGTTTGCATCTAATAAGCATTCGTTCAAGATTAACTAGACATGATTCGAATGTATCACCGAAGACTGAAAAGTCATCCATGAAATTCTTCTATCATGTAATGAAAAATTGCCATCATGCACCTTTGAAAGGTTGCAGGGCGTTGCAAAGTCCAAAGGGCATGCGTTTATAAGCAAAAGTACCATAAGGGCACGTGAACGTGGTTTTCTCTTAGTCCTCGAGTGCTATTGGAATTTGAAAATATCCGAAAAAACCATCAAGAAAACAATAGTAACCATTTCTGGCTAATCTTTCTAACATTTGATCAATGAAAGGTAAGGGAAAGTGATCTTTTCTGGTGGCGTCATTTAATTTTCTATAATCAATACAAACACGCCATCCTGTTACAGTCCTAGTAGGAATAAGCTCATTTTTCTCATTTGTGATGACAGTCATGCCACCCTTCTTAGGTACACATTGAACTGGGCTTACCCATGGACTATCAGAGATTGGATAAATTAAACCTGCATCTAGCAGTTTAATAATTTCTTTTTTAACAACATCTTGCATATTTGGATTTAGTCTTCGTTGGCGTTGCACATATGTTTTATGACCTTCTTCCATAAGGATTTTATGTGTGCAATAAGAAGGACTTATTCCTTTAATGTCATGAATTTTCCATGCAATAGCTGGTTTATGAGCTTTTAGCACAGAAATGAGTTGAGATTTTTCATTTTCAGTAAGAGAAGACGATATTATTACAGGTAATTCAGATTCACCATGTAAATAAGCATATTCTAAATGGTTTGGAAGTGGCTTTAACTCTAATGACGGTGGTTCTTCTATCGATGATTTGTATCGATATCTGTCTTCCTCTTTTAGCATTTAAATTTCTTCTGTTGTTGGTTCATATCCATTAGCGATAAGTGTAGCTAACATTTCAGTTTCATCAATTGGTTCAGTTCCTTCTCCTAAAGAACATTCTCCTGTTCCTTGTAATTCTGGAAATTCTTCTAACAATTCTGCATGGGAATCTATAGTTTGAATATAATAACATGTATCATCTGCAAATTGCGGTTGTTGCTTGGCTCTATTAACTAAAAAGGTAACACTCTCGTCCTCTATACTTAAGGTCAGTTTCTTACCGAACACGTCTATTATTGCTTTAGCCGTGTTTAAGAATGGTCTTCCTAATATGAGAGGAACTCGAGAATCTTCTTCCATGTCCAGAATAACAAAATCTACTGGAAATACTAAAGTACCAACTTTAACTAGCATGTTATCCATTATCCCTCTAGGATATTTTACTGATCGATCGACTAGTTGTATGCTTATTCGTGTTGGTTTCAATTCTCCAAGGTCTAGTTTAGCGTATAGTGAATATGGCATTAAATTTATACTAGCACCTAAGTCTGCCAATGCTTCTATTGAACTAAGACTACCCAGAAAACATGGAATTGTGAAACTTCCTGGATCTGATAATTTTTCTGGTATCTTATTCAACAGTACTGCAGAACAATTAGCATTCATAGTAACAGCCGAGAGTTCTTCCATTTTTTTTTCTATTTGTGATTAGATCTTTCAAGAATTTTGCATATCTAGGAATTCCTGAAATCACATCAATGAAAGGAAGATTAACATTTATTTGTTTAAACAAATCCAAGAATTTGGATTGCTCGGCTTCAAGCCTTTCTTTTCTCATTTTACTTGGGTAAGGAAGTGGTGGTTGGTATGGTTTAACATAAGGTTTAGCCTTAACTATGTTATATTCATTAACCTTTTTAACTACAGGTTCTGTTTCCTTATCTTGCTCAGGTTGTGGTTCTTGTGGAGTAGGAATAGAGTCATCAGAAATTACAGGTATTTTAGGTGGTTTAAGTGTAATACCACTTCTTGTGGTAATGGCTTTAGCTGTTTCATTCCGGGGGTTAGCATCTGTATCGCTAGGTAGACTTCCCGGTTTTCTTTCACCTATTAACCTTGCTAGGTTGCTTACTTCTTGTTCCAAATTTTGAATAGAAGCTTGTTGATTTCTAAATGCTTGAGCATTTTGTTCATTGGTTTGTTTCTGAGATGTGAAAAATTGTGTTTGAGATTCAACTAGTTTCGACATCATATCTTCTAAATTTGGCTTTTTATCATCGGTTTGTGGTGGTTTATTTTGAAAAATAGGTCTTTGCTGATTGTAAGTATTATTAGGTACTTGTTGATTGCTAGGACCTTGTTGGTTGTTGTATGGAACATTTCGGTTATAATTCTGATTTTGATTGTAGATTGGTCTTGGCGGTTGATAATTATTCTGATAATTATTTCTAGGCCTTTGGTTCATGTATGAAACATTCTCTCTTTGTTCCATTGTTTGTTCAATACTGAGACAATCTTTTGTCAAATGTGATCCTCCACACTGCTCACAACTAATTCTTATTAAGTGAATATCTTTAGTCATCTTTTCCATTCGTCTCTTGACAGCATCTATCTTTGCAGAAATGGAATCAAAGTCATGGCTAGAATCGGCTCTAGCTGCTTTAGATGATCTAATGATATCTTTTTCTTGATGCCACTCATGTGAGTGGGAAGCAGTGTTATCAATAATTTTGTAAGCGTCAGTTGCGGTTTTCTTCATAATGGAACCACCTGCTGCTATATCAATGTCTTTTCGTGTAGTGATGTCGCATCCTTGGTAGAATATTTGTACTATTTGACAAGTGTCTAAACCATGTTGCGGACATCCTCTCAATAACTTTTCAAATCTTGTCCACGTTTCATATAGAGTTTCGTTTGGCTTTTGTGTTAACGTAACAATTTCTCCTTGAAGTCTTACGGCTTTAGATGCAGGAAAGAATTATTTAAGAAATTTTTCAACTAAAACGTCTCATGTATCAATTGCCCCTTCAGGTAACGATTCTAACCAATCTTTGGCTTCTCCCTTTAATGTTCAGGGAAATAACATGAGATATATCTATTCATCCTCCACTTCTCGGATTTTAAATAGAGTACAGATCCTATTAAAGGTACGAAGATGCTCGTTTGGATCTTCCTTCGGTGCACCACTAAATTGGCATTGATTTGTTACCATGTGTAGAATCTGTCCTTTGATTTCATAATCTGGCGCATTAATGTCTGGTTGAGTAATTGCATGACCTTGGCCAGTGCGTTTAGCTCTCATTCGGTCTTCCATACTTAGAGGTTCCAGATTTTTCATTATTGAGTTTGTTGAATCTGAATCACTAGAGGATTCTGATTTAATGGGTTGTTCCTCGACAATCTCCGTTTGAATGATTGGTGGTTCCGGAGGAAAGATTAATGGTTCAGGATCTCTGAATTGTCCCTGAATATCCTCCGGATTCTCAATTGTGAGGTCGGGTTCAAAAAATGGATTATCAGAAATTTGATTTGGAGTACTTGGTCGACTTGATGACGATTCTAAAGAAAAATCAACGGCGACAATATTGGCTAGATATCTTAATCGAGTTACAGGTGGTGAACGTACGAAAGGTGGTGAACGTTTTGCTCGGTGCATTCACTGAATATCCTATTAGTTATAAAAGATAAAAATTATATAAGTTATCAAATTAATAGACTTTTCTGCTTTTGCCCACGTTTCGAATAGCTAAAAGATGAAGCAGGGAGCCAGAACCCTTTAAATCGGAAGCCCACAACTCACCACTAACAAATCCAACTATTACTACGAACCAGAAAATTTTGGATGTCTATCAATTTAACCGCTTAAAATAATTTTTCGTTGAAATTTAAAGAAATTTTAGAGAAGAAATAGAAAATTCTATGTCCTAAAAACTAGAGCGGCGAGAAATAAGAAAGAAAAAGAGCGCGTCGGAAAACGTCGAAAAGTAAAAGGTCGAAAAATAATAAAAAGAACGTAGCGCGTTGAAACTTAAAAGTCTAAAAACTAAGAATTAAAAGTTGCGTCTAAAGGTATTAAAGCTTAAAAGGAATACTATATCCAAAACGGTAATAACTTAAAAAGTACTAAAATTTATAAAACGGCGTCGCAAAATTCTAAAGCACCTAAATCTTAGTCTAAAGAAAAAGTACTTAATGTATTTTACGACAAAGCCTAAAAATCTAGAAATAAAAAAATAACTATGGCAAAAACTATGACTTAGAACTAAATACAAATGAAAAATACAAATATTACGCTAAAACAAATAAAAAGATACAAAATATAAAAATAAACTTAAAGTTGTAAAAAGTACAATTTTTATAAAAATATTATTTTTATATTATTTATTTTATAAAAGTATTAATTTTATATATTTATAAAACTAATTAAACTAAAAATACAAATTAAAACTAAAAACTAAATTAATTATTTAATTAATTAACCCTAATTAGGGTTTAGAATAATAATAATAATTAATACTTCGTAATTATTGCAGTACCAGGTCAGATCTGGCGTGTCAGATCAGCTCAGCCATGGCATGAGCTGAATGTTGTAAATTCATGCGGTCGCATGGAGTAGGGTTTCGGGCCAGGTGTTGGGCTGCTACAGTTCTCGGGCCGATTACTTATATATATTTTTTTTCTTTCTGTTTTTAATATAAATAAATATTTATATAAAATAATAAAATACTTATATTTAAAAACTAAAATAGAAATAAAAATACTTTTTAACTTTATATATTTTAAACAAATTCTTAAAAATAAATATATAGATATTTTTCTTTTTATATTTTTGTATTTTTTAATATTTAAAACGTATATTTTTATACAAAGAACTTAATAATTTTTTTTTATATATAGCGTTTCGCTTTCGGCGTTGTTTTTCCCCAGCAGCGGTGCCAAAAATACTTGATGTTATGCGAGGGGTATATGAAATAGTATTAATTTTTGCTAGAAAATACTATAAAATACGATACAATTTTACACAAGTTATTTATTTATTTATAGAGTGGATATACCTAAACCTTGCTACAACACTTATAGGCAGTGTACCTAATCGTACAGTAGTGTAGTTTTTAGTAAGTCCGGTTCGTCCACAGGGAACTCGCCAAGTTAAACGCTATATTTTTTAAAAACTATATTTGTATAAATATAAATATATATATAAGTATTATTATTATTATTATTATAAAAAGGGGGTTTTTACCGTTTAATGACCGGTTTGTCGATTTTAAAACTTTAGTCGCAGTTAAAACCTAATGTAAAATATTAAATATATAAAAGACTTAATTTAAAGCGTAAAGTAAATAACAATAATGAAATTGCGATAAATAAAATGACGATAAATAAAATTGCGATAATTAAAAAGTACGATAATTAAAATTGCAATTAAATACAATGACAGTAAATAAAAGTGCGATAATTAAAAGTGCAATTAAATATGAAATAAAGGAATTATGCTTATTTAAACTTCCGTAATCATGATGTTTGACGTGTTGATTTTAGATTATTACCATGGGTTAATTGTACTTTGTCCTTGGTTATTCAATATGTCCGTCTGGTTTTTGTCCATAACAGTCCATCAGTCATAAATATAAAGTGCGAGTGTCCTCGTCAAATTATTCTTATATCCGAAGTCAAATATTCTAACTAACTGGGGACTTAAACTATAATTACACCAAGTGTCTTTGTATATAATTCAACCCTGTTTTAATAAGTCCATTGACTATTAATCCATTCCCGTGTCCTATTAAATGAACGATTATTAGTACTTATAAATATCCCGCACATCGTGTCCGATCGAGTGTATATGGTTATTTATAGGTACGTCTAATTGTAAATCTTTATATTAAATTAACAAACTATCATTTAATTAATCAAATATAAAGCCCATTAATAGCCCATAGTCTAATTTTCACAAGTGTCGTTCTTTTGTCCAAACCTCAATTATGGTACAAAGCCCAATTACCCCGTCTTTAATATTTTAGCCCAACATCACGATTACTTCGGCTTAAATAAGCATAATAATAACTTAGCTACGATACATTAATTTAAAAAGGTTGAACATAACTTACAATGATTAAAAATAGCATAGCGTTACACGGACAGAATTTCGACTTACACCCTTACAACATTCGCTAACATACCCTTATTATTAAAATTAAAATTAAAATTAAAATTAAAATTAAAATTAAAATTAAAATTAATATATATATATATATATATATATATATATATATATATATATATATATATATATATATATATATATATATATATATATATATATATACGTTGAGAGTAAGAGAGGAAAGAAAAAGATGTAAAACATTCGGCCAAAACACGCGAAATTTATAGGACCTGACCCAACTTTTGGGGCCATGCGATCACATGGGTTTTGTTCTTCCAGGCCATGCGATCACATGGCCAGCTGGATCCAGCCCAAGTGCTTTTGTTCACTAGCTTGCCGACGTTTATAATATATATATAATTTTAAGAATTAATTATATATTATATTATATTATATTCATGTGCATAGTTGACTTGTAATTTTTAGTCCTTTGCGTTGAGCGTTGAGAGTTGACTCTGGTCCCGGTTCCGGATTTTCGAACGTCCTTGCGTACAATTTAATATCTTGTACTTTGCGTTTTGCGTCTTGTACTCTTGTAATTTTGAGACGTTTCTCATCAATAATTTGAACCACTTTGATTGTACTTTGTACTTTTGAGTTTTTTGGTCGTTTGCATCTTCAATTCGTCGAATCTGTCTTTTGTCTTCACCTTTTATTATTTAAACGAATATCACTTGTAAATAGAACAATTGCAACTAAAAGCTTATCTTTCTTGAGGGATAATGCTATGAAATATATGTTCGTTTTTAGCATTATGAAAGGTGATCCTTTTCACCCACCAAATTGTCCTATTGGTGAAGAACCTGAAGCGCTTAAAGGCGAACCCGTTCGGAACACTATTTTCACCCTCATTTCCAGGGTATCCCACCACAAGTATATAATAACTAGAATTCTAGATCTTATTCATCCACTCGTCCGAACCGCCAATCATCCCGAAATAATAGAAGAAGTCAACGAGCTTTGCGCTCGAATAGTGGCTTTAGAAAATATGGTGCAAAACCTACGAGCACTAGCAGCAGCACCAGCAGCATAACCAGCACCACCAGTACCATCAGCATCACCACCAACAGCATCAGCTTCACCAACGACAACATCAGCATCTCACGTCTCAACATCATAATCAGTACCTCAAACATCGACATCATACGCCCATAGAAACCAAGGAATATTAGTAATAATGAGTTAAGATGTATTGACTCATTCTTCCTGAAGAATTATATATGTATACTTTATATATATATGGTTTGGAACAATAATAAATCTTTTCGTACTAAGCTATTACGTGTGAATCTTAACTAGTATGTACTACTTGGTTAATTCATATCACTAATATGCTATGATGTACATCTTTCGTTGATGACTTAACAATTGTTAATCACTGCTTCAGCACAATAAACTCCATTTCATAATAAATCAAGTGTATTATTCAAATACATGTTTGATTTTACACTTCCATTTTCGATGTACTCGAAACTTTTTAGAAAACATTATTCGTGTCTTATGAATTTCACAAGAATTCCACGAGCACCAACATCATATACCGAGGTATATCAATAACAATGAACGATGAAGTATTGATTCATAACTCCATTAAAGAAATATTCCGCGACAATTATGTAATCTCTCAAGTTTTGAAGATTATTTATTCTCGTTTCAACTGCAAATCAAATGAGTTTAATATTATATTAACTCATTAAATCTATATTATATTTGAAGAATACATATATGAACGTATATCTCCATAAAGATTGTAATTAAAGTTCTTTTGTACAAACTGTTAATCGTGAAAATATTTTAACGGGTAGGTAATACCCGAGAAATATTTATATCTCACATTAATATGTTGCATTGTACATTCTTCAATTCTGATTCAATAATCAGTAACTATACTACTTACGTTCACAAGATATATGTATCCGTTCACTAAAGAACAACCATTTTCATACAAATTCAATTACATATTCTGATTTTGACATATCAGAATCCAAGTAAAGCTTTAGCAGGTGTTATCTTCCTAAAGATTACTAAATTCATATATATATTCATTCGTATTCTGTGATGAATTATCACGCCAAACCACCGAAATTAGAACCATTGATGGTTACATCCTACGCTTAAACATTTCAAATTCAAAATTCTTGAAAACACCTCGGATTGATAATCAATGATTCAGATTCGTTAACCTTGAGAATGCTGACGAAGCAGCAAAAGCTATAGATGGTCTTAATGGCCAAAAGTTTGATGATAAAGAATGACGTATTGAAAAAGCTCAGATTTGGAACTAAAAAACGGATGGAGCTAACCATGAAGGAGACCAAGGACAAATACAAGGACCAAACCCTATATTCAAAGAATCCAGGTAATTCTGGATCCGATGAAATCTTTAGAGAATATCTTGCTCCGAAGTCATGTTAAAAGCTTGTGGAAAATTTTTCTTCATCAACTTTCGAACATAGAAATTCCAAAATATCATAATAAATATCTTCGATATTTCTGAAGATATTTCCATAAATATTCTCGTCCGAAATTATATACCTCTTCGTGCTATCTGTATTACATTATATTGGAAACTTCTGTAAAACCTAAGTATAAATTATGAATGAATTCTGGAGAAGTGTTGGGAATTGAAGCATGAGTTAGTATAATATAATGACGTCGGGCCAACGTGATTATATTACAGTAAGTCATGCTGAGTTTCTAATGGGACGTGATAAAGGTTCACAGATCATACCCTCATCATGAACCATGTTACATAACTCTTTCATTCTATTTAACCTCTAAACATATCAAGAAAATATTTTTCTTGATAATTCGGTCTTTTCCGGATATTCTGGTAATTTGACAAATCAAATCGTGCTATTACCTTTCATTTCTACTTTGTATATTATGATCATTCGAAACTTCATACCTACGAATTCTGGACTATTATTCGCTTGACTTGAAGTCGGGAAGGAAAAACAAAAGCACGGAGCTCTGACATATAAGGGAAAATATAAAGCCCGATAACAACACGGAAATTACAAACCGTGAATATCAATACGTATTGTAACGTAAAGACACGGGAGAATTAAAAACATTATAACCCCAAGGGAATAGTAGAAGAAAACAAATTCCTCTGGTGGTAAATGAAAAAGAAGAATGGCTGTATATATGGTCAATATAATAACAAGGATCAATACTGGATTGAGCATATTAACAAATATTTTGAAAGTATGAATTGAGGTAAAAAGTATAGAAGTGGTGAAGATAATGAGACGGAAAAAGCTAATTTATAGCAAAATTTTAAACACAGCAATCGAGGCAATTCACCGCATTTAATCAAAGAAATCCTAAAATTCCTTAATTACCGGAGAATCAAATCTTATAAAGATTATGAAGATTTCTTTAAGTCCCTTGAATTCCAAAAATCAACTTTAGCTATGTCAAAAGTTAAGACGAACATTTATTTTCCTCATTTCACTTTTTTACGATATCTTCACTCATACTCTTCACGTAATCGAATTGTTTTATTACTCTATAGTGATAAAACTCTATTTTCCAACTCATATCCGTCATGAAAATATACTTATTGTCAACCATGACGATCTCTGTCAAATTTCGGGACGAAATTTCTTTAACGGGTAGGTACTATAACAACCCTTACATTTCCATACTTGAATTGACTAATTTGCCCCTAGGGTTTTTATCCATACTTAATATATGATTAAATTCGGCGTTGATTAAATATTTATTTTTTTGTCGACACGTTTTGTTAACTAAAGTTTATACTAATTATATAAAATAACTTTAGTTAATATTAATATTAATGTGTATTATATATAAAACTATATGTAACATAATTATTAATTAAATGATAAGTTATTTTAATCATTATTTATATTTTTAGCTTATAAAAAAAAGAAATAAGATTTCTTTTTATAAATTAAATAATGAGCCCATGAATTTTGACTAAATATTTTCAAAGACAAAACATATTAAAAACATTTTTAACATGTTTTCTTTTTTTTGTCAAAATTGGCACCTTTATTTTATTTATATTTTTTCTTTTCACCAACCATTTTTCCCCTATAAATACCAACTTCTATTTCATAAAAACTTGTATCAAATCTTTGGAAAAACTCTCTCACAAACTTGGGAAACTACTTGAGGTATTTTCTATATTTTTTTATCGAATTGCTATTATTTTTTTGTATATTCTTTATAAATTCAAAATTAATATATATAAATTATGTTTATATGTTATAATTAGTATTATAAGTATTATGATGTATAAAAACAATTTTGATAATTTATGAAATATTATTTATAATTAAATACGTATTATGTACTATTTAAAAGTAAAAACAATGTAAAATTCGTAATAAATATTTTTAACCAAAAATAAAATATATATAATTTTTTCTAAGTTTATAAAACTTATATAGATCTGAAAAAATTATAAAAATAATTACTTTGGTTGAATTGGTAATTATTATATAATTAAACTCTATTATTATGTAATTCGAAGGTAAATTAAGAATAAATATAAAATAATAAAAATATTTTTTTAAATATGTTTTTCTACAGGTTATTAGATTGATAGAAATTTATAAAAATTATAAAAATAATTGTTTAAATTTATTTAGTAATTATGTAGAATTAAACTTATTTTGTGAATAAATTAAGGGTAAAAACAAAAATAAATACAAAATATAATAAAAATGTTTTCTTAAATTTTTTTACTGATTTATATGATTAACTAAGACTATAAAAATCATGTATATAATTTTTAGATATTTAATTAAGTATTTAGACATTTTTGGATAATGTTTGATTAATAAAACACTATTATCTTTGAAGTAATTTAGGTATTTATTTAAAGGTAATTATATTTAATATATATAAGACATACTAAGGTATAACTAAATATTAAATAATACTTAGGTTATATTATCACATATATAATTATTAAGTACATTAATAATTCGTTGTGTGTATACACCTATAACGTGAAAATTATAATTAAAAGATAACGTGCACTTTATACAAACCTCACCGCTACTTGTGGCCTAGGTTGATCCTTGTTATCATTATGGGAGGCTTGTGGATCTCGAATGCCAAGACTTAGATTCTGGTCAAGAGATCCTGGGCCGCTCGGTAACAATAGATCATTCGAGTGACTTGCATGTTAGCAATGAAGTTTGGGCGAGATTGTACAATGTCTTTGTTGAGGATTATAACCTAAACATTCTTAAACTAGAAGCTTACTATAAGTGGAAGCTTTCCATAAATAGTAAGTTTCCAAAAATAGAAACTTTTGAGAAATAGAAACTTTTCTCGAAAACCGTCACTGTTAATATAGTTGCTATATTAATAAACAAAATTTATGTCTGTTAGACATTAACTAATCAAAGATTATATCTCTAGGTTAAGATCTCCGATCACTTACTCCGTTCATTTCTCTTTGCGTGGAATAACTTACTTGCTACTAAGGTGAACTTCATAGCCCCACTTTTTACTATTTCAAAATTGTTTTTATAACTTTTGGGGTGAGACACATGCTTGCTTTATAACTGCTTTACATTTAAACACAAGTACTAAATTGTTAACTATGCTGTCATGCTTTGATTCATGCTAAATCCCTTCCGTAATATCGTTAATTGTTACGTTTAAATGCAAACTTAATTATTGTGAGTAGGCCTATTGAGAGTAACGTCACTAACTATTTGACCGCTGATCTTTGGTTACATAATAATGATTCCACGACACTGACAGTACAAGGTGTCATAGGGTAAACTTGTTTAGTAGCGATATTACAAACTGGCAGCAACACTTTTAGATTGATATATCTATATTGATCAACTTTAAACTAAATCTTGTGGTCTAAAACTTTGGTGTAACAACCCAAACCAAAACAAAAACGAACCCGCTGAAAATATCACAATTTTTTTTTGTTTGATCAGCAAATGAGCGCGCCGCGCCATTCTGGTCTGTCCCAAAAGTCTTGAAATGCTAAAAAGATTGGCCACTTCCCGACATAATTAGACAAAACGCTTTTAACAACATATTCAAATATGTATAACTAACACATTCCATTAATAAAATGAGTTTTACGAAACGGGGCCCACATCGGCCTTTTTACGAGTTTAATACAAAATATGAGTTTCGACCATCAAAAAGTTTAAGTACCAAACTACACTACGAGCATGGTGTTTGGGATTAAACTACCCAAGTCTCGGTCAAACTCCAAAAGCTAAATATCCCAAAAGCATTCTCTAACAACGACTGGATCTTTAATCCAAGATGATGCCCTTACCCTTGTCCACAACCGATCCTATAAAAAGGTAAACAACGAGAGGGTAAGCAAAGCTTAGTGAATGCAATAATTACACATACATATATATAACTCATCTATTTGCAATCACATTCACCAAATACCTCATACGACCTTGTAACTCAATTAGCATGTCATCGTATCCAAAACACTTAACAAGTCGTACATTATCACAAAACCGCATTAGCATATACTTAACACAATGTATATATATATATATATATATATATATATATATATATATATATATATATATATATATATATATATATATATTAATATGCTAAATGATCAACAATCTCAATATGGTTAACCATAAACGCTATGGTGCTACCAGCTCGTGGTTCACACCATACGAAATTGAGTCATACTCTTTTATAGTGCTACCGGCTCGTGGTTCACATCTTATTTTATAGTGCTACCGGCTCGTGGTTCACACTCGATGCTACCGGCTCGTGGTTCACATCTAGTTTATAGTGCTACCGGCTCGTGGTTCACACTCGATGCTACCGGCTCGTGGTTCACATCTTATCGCACACATGTTATGGCACTACCGGCTCGATGGTTCATACCATAACACCCACAAATAAACGCGTCATATACACATACGTATAATTACTCCACTCACCTCAAAATCTCTTGTGAAAGATAATCAAGCTCGGAAATCTTCAATGTAACGTACCTATTACATTATACATAACATCAATCACAAACTCAAGTTGGTCAACCAACTAAAACTCCATTCTAGTGTATCTTGACCCATGGTGCAATTTTGACCCATTCACACCCTTAACCCTAATATTTGGGTTAACATCCCCAAAACCCTAATCATTAGCCAAGTTAGGTTTAAAACGCATTTCAACACAAGGTTTATGCATTACACAACAACATTAACTAACTTAGGTCCATTTTGACCCATTTGACCAATTTAAAGTCAACACACCCATTTCGGGTCATCCACTAAACCACACAATGCCCATTTACTTATCTCTAGGTGTGCTAGTAATTAACTAACTAATTTAAGCTCATAAACATCAATTAATACTTTGAAAAACCCTAGTTAAACATATTTAGGTCTTCATGACCCAAATTCACCCAAAACACCCAATTTACTAACAAAGTGGGTTTTAAGTTCACCATTAACCCTAACACTAACCCTTTCACAAAATTAAATTAGGAAATCAAGATTAGAGCATACCACTACAATCAAAATGTAGCTAGAGGATAGATGAACAACTTTAATGCTTGCACTTAGACCCGAAATCGGCTTCTTCTTCCTTGATTTGAGTTCTCTCACTCTAGAAAACCCTTTCTCTCACTAAATTAATTTGGAAGAGGTGAAGTAGGTGAAAATGGTGTTATGAGGCTCACCAAACTGAATCTAGAACCTTAAAGTCGGCCCTTTAGTGAATTTACCAATTTGCCCTCAAAATATCTAATAAAAAGGAAAGGAATCTGTCACAGAACAATGGCGCGGCGCACCAAATGGCCGCGCGGCACGCCAAATGCCCAGACCAGTTTTCTGCATTCTTTTAATATGTACAACCAAAACCCCACTTCAAGTACATTAACTACACTTATGTACACTACAAATAAACGGGTCTTACAACTCTCCCCCACTTGAATCGGAGCGCGTCCTCGCGATCCACGCCGCATGACAAGAAGGAAGATAAACCAACACAAACTCTTCGGGCTCCCAAGTAAACTCGGAACCTTTACTACGACACCATTGAACTTTAAAAGTTCTCACCTCTTTATTTCTCAACATTTTCACCTTCTCATCAAGTATAGCAATCGGCTCTTCAACATATTCTAACTTATTGTTTAGCTCAATTTCGTCTAATGGCATCCATGAAGAATCATCCGCAAGACACTTACGGAGATGGGAAATATGAAATGTATTATGAATCCCCGCAAGTTCTTCGGGTAATTCCAAATGATACGCGACTTCACCAACACGAGCTAAAACCTTAAATGGCCCAATAAACCAAGGAGCTAACTTTCCCCGTTTTCGAAATCGAATAATACCTTTCCATGGCGAAACCTTAAGCATCACCATGTCACCTTCTTGAAATTCAATCGTGTGCCTACGTTTATCGGCATACGACTTTTGTCTATCTTGAGCCTTCTTCAAGTGATCCCGAATAATATCAATCTTGTTATTCGTCTCCAAAACCAAATCGGTACTCCCGATCTTTCTTTGACCAATTTCACCCCAACAAATCGGAGTTCGGCACCTTCGCCCATAAAGCATCTCGTAAGGTGGCATCCTGATACTAGTATGATAACTATTATTGTACGAGAATTCCACCAAAGGTAAGTGCTCGTCCCAACTACCACCAAAATCAATAATACACGCCCGTAACATATCCTCCAAAGTTTGATTCGTACTTTCGGTTTGACCGTCCGTTTGAGGATGATACGTCGTGCTCAATTTCAATTATGTACCCATATCTTCATGAAAATTTTTCCCAAAACCGAGATGTAAAACGAGTATCTCGATCCGAAATAATCGATACAGGAACTCCGTGTCGAGAGATGACTTCCTTGATAAACAACTTAGCGAAGGTCTCCGACGATATCGCTTCCCGAATGGGAAGAAACAAAGCACTTTTCATCAATCGATCAACTATAACCCAAATCGAATCAAATTGGGTTCTCGCCATTTTAGGTAACTTTGTGATGAAATCCATGGTAATGTGCTCCCATTTCCATTTCAGGATTTCTAACAGTTGTAACTTACCATACGGCTTTTGGTGCTCGGCCTTAACTTGCAAACACATGACGCATTGTTCAACATACTTCACAACATCACGTTTCATGCCCGGCCACCAATAATCTTTTCTTAAATCTAGATACATTTTCGTAGCGCCCGGATGAATGGAATACTTCGACTTATGTGCTTCATCAAGTAGCACTTGTCGATAATCACCCATCTTAGGCACCCACACTCTTCCTTGAAAAGACAACAAACCATGCGAGCCTATAGTAATGAACTCCGATTGCCCCATGATTCGTTTTGCAAGCTTGTTGTGAACGTAAGCCTCTATTTGAATCACACCAAGTTTTTCAAGAAAATCATTAGTAATAATCATACGTAACAATCCCAATCGTAACACCGGGTGATGACTCTTTCGACTTAATGCATCCGCGACCACATTCGCCTTGCCCGGATGATAAAGTATTTCACAATCATAATCTTTCACCACATCCATCCACCTATGTTGGCGATAATTCAAATCTCATTGATTGAAGAGGTGTTTCAAACTCTTATGATCCGAATAAATCGTACTCTTGACACCATACAAGTAGTGGCGCCAAATTTTCAACGCATGCATAACCGCCGCCAACTCAAGATCATGAGTCAGATATCTCGTCTCGTGTTCCTTTAATTGTCGAGAGGCATAAGCGTTGACTTTACCCCTTTGCATAAGAACACACCCGAGCCCATTTAGCGAAGCATCACAATTCTTACACACGTCAACCACTAGCACCGTCTTGCTGTCCGCTATTTTGACCTCTACCGGACGACTTAACTTAGCTAATGGTTTATTAAGTTTAGGTACAAATTTTGGTGACACGAACGACGAGTTAGCACCACTATCAAAAAGCATCCTTGCCGGATTAGAATTAACCATGAAAGTACCTGAGACAACTTCGTTCGATTGTTTGGCTTCATCGTTGGTCATCAAATAATTGCGACCCCTAGCCATACCCGCCTCCTTCTCTAGCCGCTTAACATTATCATTGCGCAACTCGGGACACTCGGGCCTTTTGTGCCCCTCTTTACCACAATTAAAACAAGTAAGCTTGGTCGTCGCCTTGGTACAATCACGGGCGATGTGCCCTCTTTGATTACAATTATAACACGTGGGCCCGAAACCTCCGGAAGCACCCTTCTTCACACTATTAACGCTCTCAGAGCCTTTCTTGTTCTTTTTATTTGAAAAGTTCGAATAACTCGAACCTTCAAACTTTCTCTTCGAAAAAGTGAAATCGCTTTTCCTCGGAACCTCCGGCTCAAAACCCCTAGCCAATTCATATAAATCTTCAAAAGACTTAGCCATACCCCAGCTAATCTTACCCTTCAACTCATCACTTAAAGTACGGTAGAAATCTAGCATCAACTTGTGATCATCACCAACGTACTCCGGACAAAAACGAGTCTTTGCCAAGAAGGTAGACTTGAGAGTAACTAAGTCCATTAAACCTTGTCGCAAATGGTGCAATCGTCCCGGATTTTATCAAGATCGGAAGAAGTTCGGTATTCTTGGAAAAATTCCTTCTTAAACTCTTCCCATATCAAGCACATGCATTGCTCTTCACCATATAATTTGATTTTATTGTCCCACCACAATTTGCCCTCTTCGCACAACATGCTAGACCTATACCTCGTCTTCTTCTCGGGAGGAAACTCCGCGGTACAAAACGCTCCCTCGATATTGGAAATCCAACAAGTTCTTTTCAATGGATCCCTCACCCCATTAAACATCGGAGGTTGAGTATCCTTGAAATTTTTGTAGTGGAAGTCCCACCTTCCACCCCCACCATTACCTTCACCCCCTTCGCCTCGAGGATAAATGTTTCTAGCCTCTAAAGCCTCCTCTATTGCAGCTTTCATTCGATCATTGATCATTTCGGTCACTTGTCCATCGACCGACTCTTGGAAGACCTTTCAGACATCGTCAAGAAAATCCTTCTTTAGCCTTTTAAAGATGGCCTCAACCTTGGCCGTGAGTTCAACGTCCTCACTCGTACTTCCGTCATTGGTGTCGTGTCCATTTCTCATCTTCATTCTATAAAACGAAGTAAATTAAGCAATAAAACGAAAGGACTTAACACATATGTATATACATATACACCACACTGCCCCATCTTGCTCAACAATCGTCGTACATCGCTTGTTTGACACGATTTGAACCCGTAGCAAATCACATTAACTCACTAGTACCACGTCTATTTCGCTTGACGATTTCAAATGCCACACAAAACAATAGCGCGTGATTAGTTCACATAAACCTACGCACTAACCAAAACCCGATTCGACCCAAAGTCCTACAAGTCCCGCATAATGTGCACACAAAAAGTCTAAGTCTAGGCGCCTATCTCAAGTCACCTAAATCCCTTAGACCATGCTCTGATACCACTTGTAACGACCCAAACCAAAACACAAACGAACCCGCGGAAAATATCACAATTTGTTTTTGTTTGATCAGCAAATGGCGCGGCCTGCCAGAAGGCCGCGCTGCGCGCCATTCTGGTCTGTCCCAAAAGTCTTGAAATGCTAAAAAGATTGGCCACTTCCCGACATAATTAGACAAAACGCTTTTAACAACATATTCAAATATGTATAACTAACACATTCCATTAATAAAATGAGTTTTACGAAACGGGGCCCACATCGGCCTTTTTACGAGTTTAATACAAAATATGAGTTTCGACCATCAAAAAGTTTAAGTACCAAACTACACTACGAGCATGGTGTTTGGGATTAAACTACCCAAGTCTCGGTCAAACTCCAAAAGCTAAATATCCCAAAAGCGTTCTCTAACAACGACTGTATCTTTAATCCAAGATGATGCCCTTACCCTTGTCCACAACCGATCCTATAAAAAGGTAAACAACGAGAGGGTAAGCAAAGCTTAGTGAATGCAATAATTACACATACATATATATAACTCATCTATTTGCAATCACATTCACCAAATACCTCATACGACCTTGTAACTCAATTAGCATGTCATCGTATCCAAAACACTTAACAAGTCGTACATTATCACAAAACCGCATTAGCATATACTTAACACAATGTATATATATATATATAAACAATATGCTAAATGATCGACAATCTCAATATGGTTAACCATAAACGCTATGGTGCTACCGGCTCGTGGTTCACACCATACGAAATTGAGTCATACTCTTTTATAGTGCTACCGGCTCGTGGTTCACACTCGATGCTACCGGCTCGTGGTTCACATCTTATTTTATAGTGCTACCGGCTCGTGGTTCACACTCGATGCTACCGGCTCGTGGTTCACATCTAGTTTATAGTGCTACCAGCTCGTGGTTCACACTCGATGCTACCAGCTCGTGGTTCACATCTTATCGCACACATGTTATGGCACTACCGGCTCGATGGTTCATACCATAACACCCACAAATAAACGCGTCATATACACATACGTATAATTACTCCACTCACCTCAAAATCTCTTGTGAAAGATAATCAAGCTCGGAAATCTTCAATGTAACGTACCTATTACATTATACATAACATCAATCACAAACTCAAGTTGGTCAACCAACTAAAACTCCATTCTAGTGTATCTTGACCCATGGTGCAATTTTGACCCATTCACACCCTTAACCCTAATATTTGGTTAACATCCCCAAAACCCTAATCATTAGCCAAGTTAGGTTTAAAACACATTTCAACACAAGGTTTATGCATTACACAACAACATTAACTAACTTAGGTCCATTTTGACCCATTTGACCAATTTAAGGTCAACACACCCATTTCGGGTCATCCACTAAACCACACAATGCCCATTTACTTATCTCTAGGTGTGCTAGTAATTAACTAACTAATTTAAGCTCATAAACATCAATTAATACTTCGAAAAACCCTAGTTAAACATCTTTAGGTCTTCATGACCCAAATTCACCCAAAACACCCAATTTACTAACAAAGTGGGTTTTAAGTTCACCATTAACCCTAACACTAACCCTTTCACAAAATAAAATTAGGAAATCAAGATTAGAGCATACCATTACAATCAAAACGTAGCTAGAGGATAGATGAACAACTTTAATTCTTGCACTTAGACCCGAAATCGGCTTCTTCTTCCTTGATTTGAGTTCTCTCACTCTAGAAAACCCTTTCTCTCACTAAATTAATTTGGAAGAGGTGAAGTAGGTGAAAATGGTGTTATGAGGCTCACCAAACTGAATCTAGAGCCTTAAAGTTGGCCCTTTAGTGAATTTACCAATTTGCCCTCAAAATATCTAATAAAAAGGAAAGGAATCTATCACAGAAAAATGGTGCGGCGCGCCAAATGGCCGCGTGGTGCGCCAAACGCCCAGACCAGTTTTTTGCATTCTTTTAATATGTACTACCAAAACCCCACTTCAAGTACATTAACTACACTTATGTACACTACAAATAAACGGGTCTTACATTTGGATATTATTTATAAACCTATCAATTTCACTCAACCTTTTTGGTTGACACTTTAAGCATGTTTTGTCTCAGGTGATGATTGAGCTAGTTGTTTGCAACTTTGTGATGATAGATTTGATGCTTGCATGGAGTCCACATCGCATATTATAATTTAGTTCATAAATATTTATTTTACATTTTAATAATAATGTAAATATTTATTACTGCTTCCGTTATTTTATTAACAAAGGTTTTATTTAAAAAGTCTCATATAGAGTCGTTCTCGTTTATACAACTGTGTTCTGATATGATTGGTCACAATTACCCCTGGTCCATTTTGGGGGTGTGACAGATTGGTATCAGAGCAGGCTGTTGTAGAGAACCAGGATTGCATTTTAAGTGTGCCTTATACAATTATATGTTGATGACATATTACTTATTAGAAATAACCTTCCAACTTGCAAGATGTCAAGTCTTGGCTTGGAAAATGTATTTCCATAAAGGATCTTGATGAAGCTACTTATATTATTAGAATGAGGATCTATACAATAGATCCAATTGCCTTATTGGTTTGAATCAAAGTACATACATTATCTTGCAGCGATTTAGCATGCAAAACTCCAAGCAAGGAGCTTTGCCAATGCAAAAGGGCATAACCATGAGAAAGTCTCAAAAGTCCTATCACAGTAGATGAGATGAGACAAATGAAATGTATCACATATGCTTCGACTATATGATCCATTATGTATGCCATGATATGTACTATACTTGATGTTTCGTTAGTTTTGAGTTTGACGAGTCATTGTCAACATAATCCAGGTGAAGTATATTGGATTGTTGTTAAGAATATTCTTTAGTATTTGCAGAGTACTAATGATATGTTCTTGGTTTACGGTAGTTTGGAAGAATAGTTAAGTATTAAGTTTTATACTGATTCTAGTTTCTAAACTGATCCAGATGATTCTCGATCTAGTCACGTTGTTTCTTTGTCATGATGGGCAAGACAGTTGATTGGAAGAGCTCTAGGCAGAGCACTATTGAACAATCTACAACAAAAGCAGAATACATTGTTGACTGAGAAGCTGCTCAGAAAGCTGTATGGATAAGGAAGTTTGTTGTTATACTCAGAGTAGTACACAATATTTAATCTTCTATAATATGTACTGTGATAGTTTGAGTGTTAATATACTTTTGAAAGAATCACATGTACATAAAATTATCTGGCACATTCTTCAAAAATATGACTACATTTATTAAGTCATTAAGAGGAATGATGTTAGTATTCCTAAAGGTTCATACAAATGATAATGTGGCTGACCCATTCATGAAGCCCATGATGCACAACAAGCATGATAATCATTCTAGTAATACTGGGCTTCGTTATGCTACTGATCTTTTTCATTTGTAATTTAGTATTTGGATATTTTTGGAACATTAAGCAGTTTTATATTAATGAATTGATATATAATTGGTATGATCGTTTTCATTTATATCACTGTGTTCTATATTAGCATGTTTAATCTATGAATAATTGTTAATTATTCAAAATCTCCATAATCGGTCATGTTATGGGAATTTCATGAATTAAGATTAATGTGAAATTTTGGCTATATTCATTGATGATGAATAGTTAACTTGTTGAGACCAAAATTCGTATGTATTCATTGATGATGAATATTGGAATGACCCAACCATGAGATGTCACTACATGGATCGTAGTCAGTAGTGAATCTTTTAGTGATTATGTCTTTATGTCCTTAGACTTGAGATGCATGTAGTGACCCGAACTTTTCCATGTTTATATATATTAATTGAGATTGATATTTACATGAATAAATGTTTCCAACATGTTAAGCAATCAAACTTGTTAAGACTTGATTAATTGAAATAGGTTCATATAGACAATTGACCACCCAAGTTGACCGGTGATTCACGAACGTTAAAACTTGTAAAAACTATATGATGACATATATATGGTTATATATATAGTTAACATGATATTATGATATGTAAACATATCATTAAGTATATTAACAATGAACTACATATGTAAAAACAAGACTACTAACTTAATGATTTTGAAACGAGACATATATGTAACGATTATCGTTGTAACGACATTTAATGTATATATATCATATTAAGATATATTCGTACATCATAATATCATGATAATATAATAATTTAAAATCTCTTTTGATATTATAAACATTGGGTTAACAACATTTAACAAGATCGTTAACCTAAAGGTTTCAAAACAACATTTACATGTAACGACTAACGATGACTTAACGACTCAGTTAAAATGTATATACATGTAGTGTTTTAATATGTATTCATACACTTTTGAAAGACTTCAAGACACTTATCAAAATACTTCTACTTAACAAAAATGCTTACAATTACATCCTCGTTCAGTTTCATCAACAATTCTACTCGTATGCACCCGTATTCGTACTCGTACAATACACAGCTTTTAGATGTATGTACTATTGGTATATACACTCCAATGATCAGCTCTTAGCAGCCCATGTGAGTCACCTAACACATGTGGGAACCATCATTTGGCATCTAGCATGAAATATCTCATAAAATTACAAAAATATGAGTAATCATTCATGACTTATTTACATGAAAACAAAATTACATATCCTTTATATCTAATCCATACACCAACGACCAAAAACACCTACAAACACTTTCATTCTTCAATTTTCTTCATCTAATTGATCTCTCTCAAGTTCTATCTTCAAGTTCTAAGTGTTCTTCATAAATTTCAAAAGTTCTAGTTTCATAAAATCAAGAATACTTTCAAGATTGCTAGCTCACTTCCAATCTTGTAAGGTGATCATCCAACCTCAAGAAATCTTTGTTTCTTACAGTAGGTTATCATTCTAATACAAGGTAATAATCATATTCAAACTTTGGTTCAATTTCTATAACTATAACAATCTTATTTCAAGTGATGATCTTACTTGAACTTGTTTTCGTGTCATGATTTTGCTTCAAGAACTTTGAGCCATCCAAGGATCCATTGAAGCTAGATCCATTTTTCTCTTTTCCAGTAGGTTCATCCAAGGAACTTAAGGTAGTAATGATGTTCATAACATCATTCGATTCTTACATATAAAGCTATCTTATTCGAAGGTTTAAACTTGTAATCACTAGAACATAGTTTAGTTAATTCTAAACTTGTTCGCAAACAAAAGTTAATCCTTCTAACTTGACTTTTAAAATCAACTAAACACATGTTCTATATCTATATGATATGCTAACTTAATGATTTAAAACCTGGAAACACGAAAAACACCGTAAAACCGGATTTACGCCGTCGTAGTAACACCGCGGGCTGTTTTGGGTTAGTTAATTAAAAACCATGATAAACTTTGATTTAAAAGTTGTTATTCTGAGAAAATGATTTTTATTATGAACATGAAACTATATCCAAAAATTATGGTTAAACTCAAAGTGGAAGTATGTTTTCTAAAATGGTCATCTAGACGTCGTTCTTTCGACTGAAATGACTACCTTTACAAAAATGACTTGTAACTTATTTTTCCGACTATAAACCTATACTTTTTCTGTTTAGATTCATAAAATAGAGTTCAATATGAAACCATAGCAATTTGATTCACTCAAAACGGATTTAAAATGAAGAAGTTATGGGTAAAACAAGATTGGATAATTTTTCTCATTTTAGCTACGTGAAAATTGGTAACAAATCTATTCCAACCATAACTTAATCAACTTGTATTGTATATTATGTAATCTTGAGATACCATAGACACGTATACAATGTTTCGACCTATCATGTCGACACATCTATATATATTTCGGAACAACCATAGACACTCTATATGTGAATGTTGGAGTTAGCTATACAGGGTTGAGGTTGATTCCAAAATATATATAGTTTGAGTTGTGATCAATACTGAGATACGTATACACTGGGTCGTGGATTGATTCAAGATAATATTTATCGATTTATTTCTGTACATCTAACTGTGGACAACTAGTTGTAGGTTACTAACGAGGACAGCTGACTTAATAAACTTAAAACATCAAAATATATTAAAAGTGTTGTAAATATATTTTGAACATACTTTGATATATATGTATATATTGTTATAGGTTCGTGAATCAACCAGTGGCCAAGTCTTACTTCCCGACGAAGTAAAAATCTGTGAAAGTGAGTTATAGTCCCACTTTTAAAATCTAATATTTTTGGGATGAGAATACATGCAGGTTTTATAAATGATTTACAAAATAGACACAAGTACGTGAAACTACATTCTATGGTTGAATTATCGAAATCGAATATGCCCCTTTTTATTAAGTCTGGTAATCTGAGAATTAGGGAACAGACACCCTAATTGACGCGAATCCTAAAGATAGATCTATTGGGCCTAACAAACCCCATCCAAAGTACCGGATGCTTTAGTACTTCGAAATTTATATCATATCCGAAGGGTGTCCCGGAATGATGGGGATATTCTTATATATGCATCTTGTTAATTTCGGTTACCAGGTGTTCACCATATGAATGATTTTTATCTCTATGTATGGGATGTGTATTGAAATATGAAATCTTGTGGTCTATTATTATGATTTGATATATATAGGTTAAACCTATAACTCACCAACATTTTTGTTGACGTTTTAAGCATGTTTATTCTCAGGTGATTATTAAGAGCTTCCGCTGTCGCATACTTAAATAAGGACGAGATTTGGAGTCCATGCTTGTATGATATTGTGTAAAAACTGCATTCAAGAAACTTATTTTGTTGTAACATATTTGTATTGTAAACCATTATGTAATGGTCGTGTGTAAACAGGATATTTTAGATTATCATTATTTGATAATCTACTTAAAGCTTTTTAAACCTTTATTGATGAAATAAAGGTTATGGTTTGTTTTAAAATGAATGCAGTCTTTAAAAAACGTCTCATATAGAGGTCAAAACCTCGCAACGAAATCAATTAATATGGAACGTTTTTAATCAATAAGAACGGGACATTTCAGTTGGTATCAGAGCGTTGGTCTTAGAGAACCAAAAAATTGCATTAGTGTGTCTTATCGAGTTTGTTAGGATGCATTAGTGAGTCTGGACTTCGACCGTGTTTTCTTTAAAAATGATTGCTTAACATTTTTGTTGGAAACTATATATTTTTAACATATGAATATTATGTGATATATTAATCTCTTAACGTGTTTGATATTATGTGATAGATGTCTACCTCTAGAACAAGTCCCATTGACTCACCTAATAATAATGAAGAGTTAAATGTAAATTGGAATGATTCGTGGACTGATTCACAAGTTCCCGAAGAGGAACCGGAAGAAGAGTCGGAACCGGAAGAAGAATCGGAACCGGAAGAAGAATCGGAACCGGAAGAAGAAATAGAACCGGTGGGGGAAATAATAAAACGGTTAAGTAAAAGAGAATCCTCAACCAACCGACCAAGGTTAATTATGGTCAATGGTGTTTCCGCCAAGGAAGCAAAATATTGGGAGGATTACCAATTCTCCGATGAATCGGATTCCGACGAAAATTCCGATGATGTTATAGAAATAACCCCAACTGAATTTAAAAAGGCAAAAGAAAATAATAAGGGAAAGGGCATAAAAATAGAGAAATCTAATTCCAACCCCGATGAACTTTATATGTATCGTCAACCCCCGAAGTCCTTAAGTTGTAACAATGACCCGGGAACCTCTAAACCACCAGGTTTTTCTAAACCAATGTGGACAACGACGGCTCGTATTAGGGGAACATCATATATCCCTAGAAACTTGGCAAAACGAACCAAAACCCAACAAGAAGAAACGAGCGAGTCGGAATAAGATAGTTGTATTCGTGTGGTGTAATATATGTAATATAGTGTGCTTATGCTTTATGATATATGTAAAAATTGCTTGTATTAATAAGTATTTTTTTTTATGAATCTAACTCTTGTCTATTTTACAGTTTAAAAACACAAAATGGATAGACAACCCAATATTTTAAGAGACCTACCCGGAGACATGATTGATGAAATCTTGTCTAGAGTCGGCCAGAATTCTTCGGCACAACTATTTAAGGCGAGATCAGTTTGTAAGACATTCGAAGAACGTTCCAAGAATGTCTTGGTTTATAAGAGACTTTCGTTTGAAAGATGGGGGATATCACATTGGGAAACCCATAAGTTACGATGTGTTTACTTTGACGCATATATTGCGGGGAACCCAAATGCTATTTTACGCAACGGGTTAAGAAATTATTTTGACTCAATATATCCGAATATTGGACTTCGTGATTTAGAAAAAGCGGCTAACATGCAACATAAAGAAGCATGTTATGCTTACGGATTAGTAATGTTCGCTTCTCACCAAAGTGAGAACAAGAACATCGGGCTACAACTATTAAACAAAACGTTTTCACAAGTGACGGAGTCGGTAATTGGGGTAAGAAATGAGGTTTTTAGATTATTACGGGACTGTTGGACATTACGTAACCCTCGTCCCTTTGATGATGTTACAACACGCTGTCTTATCAACGGCCATAACGGTTATGTTGCACAAGACCAAGGATGGGAAGTAGTCCTAGTAAAACCAGAATGCATGACTTGTTTCTGGACGTATGAATTACGTGTCTTTATTGCCTTTGCTGAACGACTTGTGTACTAGCTAGAATTATCTTCACAACTATCTTGTATCAAAGTTATTGTGTGCTATATTTCATGCTTTATGTAAAATAAGCGGTATTGTAAGTTTGTAAAATATTGTATAAAATCTTGAACGCGAAATATTATTACAATCAGTTTTTCATATAGAATTGTAGTAGTTGAATTGTATATTATCTACTAAGTATGAACTTAACGGGTAGGTACTACCCGAATTTAAACTTATAAAACGCTAATATGAAGAAAAAGCTTTTATAAATGAGTTCATATTATGCTACGAAATACTATTAACTACTCTTAACATTCTGTATGATTAACTTGTTCCATTTGACTATTTTGAAGGAAATGGCACCGACTACTCGACACACCGTGAATATGAATGAAGAGGAATTCCGTACTTTTCTAGCTTCAAACATAGCCGCAGTACAGGCTGCGCTACATACCAACAATAACCTTGGATCTAGCAGTACAGGAAATCGTGTAGGATGCACCTACAAAGAATTCACTGCCTGCAAACCTTTGGAATTTGATGGAACCGAAGGACCGATCGGATTGAAACGGTGGACCGAGAAGGTCGAATCGGTGTTTGCCATAAGTAAGTGTACTGAAGAGGACAAAGTGAAGTACGCTACGCATACCTTCACAGGTTCTGCGTTAACATGGTGGAATACCTATCTAGAGCAAGTGGGACAAGATGATGCGTACGCACTACCTTGGTCAGCATTCAAGCACTTGATGAACGAGAAGTACCGTCCCAGAACTGAGGTCAATAAGCTCAAGACAGAACTTAGAGGGTTACGAACCCAAGGATTTGATATTACCACATACGAAAGACGATTCACAGAATTGTGCCTATTGTGTCCGGGAACATTCGAAGATGAGGAAGAGAAGATTGACGCGTTTGTGAAAGGATTACCAGAAAGAATCCAAGAAGATATAAGTTCACACGAGCCCGCCTCCATACAACAGGCATGTAGAATGGCTCACAAACTCGTGAACCAAATTGAAGAAAGAATTAAAGAACAGACTGCTGAAGAGGCCAATGTGAAGCAAGTCAAAAGAAAGTGGGAGGAAAACGGTGATAAGAATCACCAATACAACAACAACAACAATTACAACAATAATCGCAACAATTATCCCAACAATCGCAACATCAATCGCAACTACAACAAACGGCCCAACAACAACAACAACAACAGCAACTACAACAATCATCCCAACAACAATAATAACCGCAACAACAACAACAATCAGAAGCAGCTATGCCAAAGGTGTGAAAAGAATCACTCGGGGTTCTGCACCAAATTTTGCAACAAGTGTAAAAGAAATGGTCATAGCGCGGCGAAGTGTGAGGTCTACGGACCAGGGGTTAATAGAACGAAAGGAACAAATGGTGTCGGAACGAGTAATGGCGGAGCAAGTAGTGTCGGAGCAAGTTATGCCAATGTAGTTTGTTATAAATGTGGAAAACCAGGCCACATTATTAGAAATTGCCCGAACCAGGAGAACACGAATGGACAAGGCCGTGGAAGAGTTTTCAATATTAATGCGGCAGAGGCACAGGAAGACCCGGAGCTTGTTACGGGTACGTTTCTTATTGACAATAAATCTGCTTACGTTTTATTTGATTCGGGTGCGGATAGAAGCTATATGAGTAGAGATTTTTGTGCTAAATTAAGTTGTCCATTGACGCCTTTGGATAGTAAATTTTTACTCGAATTAGCAAATGGTAAATTAATTTCAGCAGATAATATATGTCGGAATCGAGAAATTAAACTGGTTAGCGAAACATTTAAGATTGATTTGATACCAGTAGAGTTAGGGAGTTTTGATGTGATAATCGGTATGGACTGGTTGAAAGAAGTGAAAGCGGAGATCGTTTGTTACAAAAATGCAATTCGCATTATACGAGAAAAAGGAAAACCCTTAATGGTGTACGGAGAAAAGGGCAACACGAAGCTACATCTTATTAGTAATTTGAAGGCACAAAAACTAATAAGAAAAGGTTGCTATGCTGTTCTAGCACACGTCGAGAAAGTACAAACTGAAGAAAAGAGCATCAATGATGTTCCCGTCGCAAAAGAATTTCCTGATGTATTTCCGAAAGAATTACCGGGATTACCCCCACATCGATCCGTTGAATTTCAAATAGATCTTGTACCAGGAGCTGCACCAATAGCTCGTGCTCCTTACAGACTCGCACCCAGCGAGATGAAAGAACTACAAAGCCAATTACAAGAACTTTTAGAGCGTGGTTTCATTCGACCAAGCACATCACCGTGGGGAGCTCCTGTTTTGTTTGTCAAGAAGAAAGATGGTACATTCAGGTTGTGTATCGACTACCGAGAGTTGAACAAACTTACCATCAAGAACCGCTACCCACTACCGAGAATCGATGACTTATTTGATCAACTACAAGGCTCGTCTGTTTATTCAAAGATTGACTTACGTTCCGGGTATCATCAAATGCGGGTGAAAGAAGATGATATTCCAAAGACTGCTTTCAGAACACGTTACGGTCATTACGAGTTTATGGTCATGCCGTTTGGTTTAACTAATGCACCAGCTGTGTTCATGGACCTTATGAACCGAGTGTGTGGACCATACCTTGACAAGTTTGTCATTGTTTTCATTGATGACATACTTATTTACTCAAAGAATGACCAAGAACACGGTGAACATTTGAGAAAGGTGTTAGAAGTATTGAGGAAGGAAGAATTGTACGCTAAGTTTTCAAAGTGTGCATTTTGGTTGGAAGAAGTTCAATTCCTCGGTCACATAGTGAACAAAGAAGGTATTAAGGTGGATCCGGCAAAGATAGAAACTGTTGAAAAGTGGGAAACCCCGAAAACTCCGAAACACATACGCCAGTTTTTAGGACTAGCTGGTTACTACAGAAGGTTCATCCAAGACTTTTCCAGAATAGCAAAACCCTTGACTGCATTAACGCATAAAGGGAAGAAATTTGAATGGAATGATGAACAAGAGAAAGCGTTTCAGTTATTGAAGAAAAAGCTAACTACGGCACCTATATTGTCATTGCCTGAAGGGAATGATGATTTTGTGATTTATTGTGACGCATCAAAGCAAGGTCTCGGTTGTGTATTAATGCAACGAACGAAGGTGATTGCTTATGCGTCTAGACAATTGAAGATTCACGAACAAAATTATACGACGCAAGATTTGGAATTAGGCGCGGTTGTTTTTGCATTAAAGACTTGGAGGCACTACTTATATGGGGTCAAAAGTATTATATATACCGACCACAAAAGTCTTCAACACATATTTAATCAGAAACAACTGAATATGAGGCAGCGTAGGTGGATTGAATTATTGAATGATTACGACTTTGAGATTCGTTACCACCCGGGGAAGGCAAATGTGGTAGCCGATGCCTTGAGCAGGAAGGACAGAGAACCCATTCGAGTAAAATCTATGAATATAATGATTCATAATAACCTTACTACTCAAATAAAGGAGGCGCAACAAGGAGTTTTAAAAGAGGGAAATTTAAAGGATGAAATACCCAAAGGATCGGAGAAGCATCTTAATATTCGGGAAGACGGAACCCGGTATAGGGCTGAAAGGATTTGGGTACCAAAATTTGGAGATATGAGAGAAATGGTACTTAGAGAAGCTCATAAAACCAGATACTCAATACATCCTGGAACGGGGAAGATGTACAAGGATCTCAAGAAACATTTTTGGTGGCCGGGTATGAAAGCCGATGTTGCTAAATACGTAGGAGAATGTTTGACGTGTTCTAAAGTCAAAGCTGAGCATCAGAAACCATCAGGTCTACTTCAACAACCCGAAATCCCAGAATGGAAATGGGAAAACATTACCATGGATTTCATCACTAAATTGCCAAGGACTGCAAGTGGTTTTGATACTATTTGGGTAATAGTTGATCGTCTCACCAAATCAGCACACTTCCTGCCAATAAGAGAAGATGACAAGATGGAGAAGTTAGCACGACTGTATTTGAAGGAAGTCATCTCCAGACATGGAATACCAATCTCTATTATCTCTGATAGGGATGGCAGATTTATTTCAAGATTCTGGCAGACATTACAGCAAGCATTAGGAACTCGTCTAGACATGAGTACTGCCTATCATCCACAAACTGATGGGCAGAGCGAAAGGACGATACAAACACTTGAAGACATGCTACGAGCATGTGTTATTGATTTCGGAAACAGTTGGGATCGACATCTACCGTTAGCAGAATTTTCCTACAACAACAGCTACCATTCAAGCATTGAGATGGCGCCGTTTGAAGCACTTTATGGTAGAAAGTGCAGGTCTCCGATTTGTTGGAGTGAAGTGGGGGATAGACAGATTACGGGTTCGGAGATTATACAAGAAACTACCGAGAAGATCATCCAAATTCAACAACGGTTGAAAACCGCCCAAAGTCGACAAAAGAGCTACGCTGACATTAAAAGAAAAGATATAGAATTTGAAATTGGAGAGATGGTCATGCTTAAAGTTGCACCTTGGAAAGGCGTTGTTCGATTTGGTAAACGAGGGAAATTAAATCCAAGGTATATTGGACCATTCAAGATTATTGATCGTGTCGGACCAGTAGCTTACCGACTTGAGTTACCTCAACAACTCGCGGCTGTACATAACACTTTCCACGTCTCGAATTTGAAGAAATGTTTTGCTAAAGAAGATCTCACTATTCCATTAGATGAAATCCAAATCAACGAAAAACTTCAATTCATCGAAGAACCCGTCGAAATAATGGATCGTGAGGTTAAAAGACTTAAGCAAAACAAGATACCAATTGTTAAGGTTCGATGGAATGCTCGTAGAGGACCCGAGTTCACCTGGGAGCGTGAAGATCAGATGAAGAAGAAATACCCGCATCTATTTCCAGAAGATTCGTCAACACCTTCAACAACTTAAAATTTCGGGACGAAATTTATTTAACGGGTAGGTACTGTAGTGACCCGAACTTTTCCATGTTTATATATATTAATTGAGATTGATATTTACATGAATAAATGTTTCCAACATGTTAAGCAATCAAACTTGTTAAGACTTGATTAATTGAAATAGGTTCATATAGACAATTGACCACCCAAGTTGACCGGTGATTCACGAACGTTAAAACTTGTAAAAACTATATGATGACATATATATATGGTTATATATATAGTTAACATGATATTATGATATGTAAACATATCATTAAGTATATTAACAATGAACTACATATGTAAAAACAAGACTACTAACTTAATGATTTTGAAACGAGACATATATGTAACGATTATCGTTGTAACGACATTTAATGTATATATATCATATTAAGATATATTCGTACATCATAATATCATGATAATATAATAATTTAAAATCTCTTTTGATATTATAAACATTGGGTTAACAACATTTAACAAGATCGTTAACCTAAAGGTTTCAAAACAACATTTACATGTAACGACTAACGATGACTTAACGACTCAGTTAAAATGTATATACATGTAGTGTTTTAATATGTATTCATACACTTTTGAAAGACTTCAAGACACTTATCAAAATACTTCTACTTAACAAAAATGCTTACAATTACATCCTCGTTCAGTTTCATCAACAATTCTACTCGTATGCACCCGTATTCGTACTCGTACAATACACAGCTTTTAGATGTATGTACTATTGGTATATACACTCCAATGATCAGCTCTTAGCAGCCCATGTGAGTCACCTAACACATGTGGGAACCATCATTTGGCATCTAGCATGAAATATCTCATAAAATTACAAAAATATGAGTAATCATTCATGACTTATTTACATGAAAACAAAATTACATATCCTTTATATCTAATCCATACACCAATGACCAAAAACACCTACAAACACTTTCATTCTTCAATTTTCTTCATCTAATTGATCTCTCTCAAGTTCTATCTTCAAGTTCTAAGTGTTCTTCATAAATTTCAAAAGTTCTAGTTTCATAAAATCAAGAATACTTTCAAGATTGCTAGCTCACTTCCAATCTTGTAAGGTGATCATCCAACCTCAAGAAATCTTTGTTTCTTACAGTAGGTTATCATTCTAATACAAGGTAATAATCATATTCAAACTTTGGTTCAATTTCTATAACTATAACAATCTTATTTCAAGTGATGATCTTACTTGAACTTGTTTTCGTGTCATGATTTTGCTTCAAGAACTTTGAGCCATCCAAGGATCCATTGAAGCTAGATCCATTTTTCTCTTTTCCAGTAGGTTCATCCAAGGAACTTAAGGTAGTAATGATGTTCATAACATCATTCGATTCTTACATATAAAGCTATCTTATTCGAAGGTTTAAACTTGTAATCACTAGAACATAGTTTAGTTAATTCTAAACTTGTTCGCAAACAAAAGTTAATCCTTCTAACTTGACTTTTAAAATCAACTAAACACATGTTCTATATCTATATGATATGCTAACTTAATGATTTAAAACCTGGAAACACGAAAAACACCGTAAAACCGGATTTACGCCGTCGTAGTAACACCGCGGGCTGTTTTGGGTTAGTTAATTAAAAACCATGATAAACTTTGATTTAAAAGTTGTTATTCTGAGAAAATGATTTTTATTATGAACATGAAACTATATCCAAAAATTATGGTTAAACTCAAAGTGGAAGTATGTTTTCTAAAATGGTCATCTAGACGTCGTTCTTTCGACTGAAATGACTACCTTTACAAAAATGACTTGTAACTTATTTTTCCGACTATAAACCTATACTTTTTCTGTTTAGATTCATAAAATAGAGTTCAATATGAAACCATAGCAATTTGATTCACTCAAAACGGATTTAAAATGAAGAAGTTATGGGTAAAACAAGATTGGATAATTTTTCTCATTTTAGCTACGTGAAAATTGGTAACAAATCTATTCCAACCATAACTTAATCAACTTGTATTGTATATTATGTAATCTTGAGATACCATAGACACGTATACAATGTTTCGACCTATCATGTCGACACATCTATATATATTTCGGAACAACCATAGACACTCTATATGTGAATGTTGGAGTTAGCTATACAGGGTTGAGGTTGATTCCAAAATATATATAGTTTGAGTTGTGATCAATACTGAGATACGTATACACTGGGTCGTGGATTGATTCAAGATAATATTTATCGATTTATTTCTGTACATCTAACTGTGGACAACTAGTTGTAGGTTACTAACGAGGACAGCTGACTTAATAAACTTAAAACATCAAAATATATTAAAAGTGTTGTAAATATATTTTGAACATACTTTGATATATATGTATATATTGTTATAGGTTCGTGAATCAACCAGTGGCCAAGTCTTACTTCCCGACGAAGTAAAAATATGTGAAAGTGAGTTATAGTCCCACTTTTAAAATCTAATATTTTTGGGATGAGAATACATGCAGGTTTTATAAATGATTTACAAAATAGACACAAGTACGTGAAACTACATTCTATGGTTGAATTATCGAAATCGAATATGCCCCTTTTTATTAAGTCTGGTAATCTGAGAATTAGGGAACAGACACCCTAATTGACGCGAATCCTAAAGATAGATCTATTGGGCCTAACAAACCCCATCCAAAGTACCGGATGCTTTAGTACTTCGAAATTTATATCATATCCGAAGGGTGTCCCGGAATGATGGGGATATTCTTATATATGCATCTTGTTAATGTCGGTTACCAGGTGTTCACCATATGAATGATTTTTATCTCTATGTATGGGATGTGTATTGAAATATGAAATCTTGTGGTCTATTATTATGATTTGATATATATAGGTTAAACCTATAACTCACCAACATTTTTGTTGACGTTTTAAGCATGTTTATTCTCAGGTGATTATTAAGAGCTTCCGCTGTCGCATACTTAAATAAGGACGAGATTTGGAGTCCATGCTTGTATGATATTGTGTAAAAACTGCATTCAAGAAACTTATTTTGTTGTAACATATTTGTATTGTAAACCATTATGTAATGGTCGTGTGTAAACAGGATATTTTAGATTATCATTATTTGATAATCTACTTAAAGCTTTTTAAACCTTTATTGATGAAATAAAGGTTATGGTTTGTTTTAAAATGAATGCAGTCTTTAAAAAACGTCTCATATAGAGGTCAAAACCTCGCAACGAAATCAATTAATATGGAACGTTTTTAATCAATAAGAACGGGACATTTCAATGCACGCCCATCTTGATGAGTGTAGCATTGTATTTTGATATGGTTAAACACTGTCCTGAATAAGGCTGTTATAAAGGCCATTATTGGGTAAAATGTAAAGCTCGTGATAGACACGTGTATGCAAAATAGGATTTGTTCCTCTAAAATGTTTGGAGTTAGATACTTTTTGAGCTCCTCGATGAATAAATAAGATATTTGTGTGGCCGCACCCAGATGTAATTAAGATGATACTTAATTAATTTGGTGATTAAATTTAGTTCTAAGATCGAGAAACAAAATTGTTAAACAAATGAGAATGACCGATGATCCATATCTCAAGTTTAACTAAAGTATCTGAAACAAAAGGACGAATGACATTTAAAACTTACCATAAACAGTTTCGAGAAACTACCCTCACATGAATTTGGAGACAATGACGTGTTGCTAGACGCTTACCATTATTTGTATAGTTACTTGGTGTTGTGCCATGCACAAGTGGGAGTCTGTAAGATTAATATGCAAGGTACAACATATAACTATATGGCCAACTTCATTTGAGCCTTCAGGGTCACACACATATACACCGAGACGTCAAATAAAATATATATATGATGTATATATATTACTCAAGTAACAAAATAGTAAATCGAAATTAATTCATTTACTATTCATATAAATAGTAAATGAAACGAAATTAATTAATATACTATTCACATGAAAGTGACATGATAGAAATTATTAATTATAAGTTACATAACATACCCCTAAAGTATTTGAGAAATACGACTTTATCGTTTAATGAATTTATACTCAGTATCTTATTTCTATTTCAATATCTTTTTTTTTTGAAAAAGTTGTTTCTCTTATAAAGGAAAATATATCTGTGATCCAGATTGATTGATATTTTTTCTTTTGCCTTTATGAAGTTATACTCAAATAAAAAGAAGCCAACTCTCTGACTCTTTTATAGATATACGAACGAAAAGAAAATCTAAGATTCTTTCTTGGTTTTCTTTTTGCCTCACAAATACTAAACAAGTTCATGATTTTCGTTTATTTTGAAAAGCTATGCGAAACCAAAAACTGAGTATTATTTATTGTTCCAATTAATCAATGGTTGATTAATTGTTACTTGGATTTGGACTAGCATCCATTGACGGTCGTTTGAAGTGTAGTGTGGACTATCCTAAGAGACGGTCATATTTTTGATCGTAGGTTTCTCTCCTTCAATCAGTTTCTTCAAGAAATGTATATCGTTTACTCACTTTGTGAATTACATATTTTGACAATTATTATTGGTGTAACTGGATCTTTGGGATCGTTAATCATGTGCATGTTTTATTAAATTTAAATATATGAATATTTAATTTTGTAAATGGTTTATAAAATAATAATTGACTATTATTTTAACTATCGGCTGCGTTAATCTGATTTAAAAGTACACACGATTTTCCAACAATGATAATGTATAATCATGATCATATGGAGTATCATATTCATATTCATATCCTTTATTAAAAAGGATAAAGGATAGGCCAAAAAGCTTTTTTTTATTATTTTTTTAAATGGCAAAAGACAAATTTCAATAAAAAAAACGATCCTTAGCAAGGCGCTAAAGGATATTCAATGGCGTAGACAACCATAAATTTCAATTAGAAACTAAATGGCCTCTACTTTTAATCCAACGAAAAGATAACGATCTAATTATATTAAAATAAACAACTTCTATTACAAAAAGAATCGTTAAAGACAATGCCGTTCCGAAAGTACCAAATGACCCATAATATCGTAGCAACGGTCCCAATAATCTGCTCCTTCTTCACCTTTCCGATCTGAAAACCTTCGATCCATGTTAAAAATGACTCCCACGAACCAAAAATAGGCATACCACAGTTTAACCAAATACGAATCTTGACCCAAATCTCCTTAGCTAACGAACAATTAAAAAAGAGATGGTCATTCGTTTCTGTCCCATTTTGACGAACCGGGCAAACGATGGTGTTGATATCAATTCCTTTTGCAGATAGATTCCAACGAAGAGGAAGTGTATCTAGTCTCAAACGCCACAAAAAGATGTTTACCTTTCTTGGAACAAATTTGAACCAAAGTGTAATGTGACGCCCCGTACAAAACCATCGTGTACGATTCGTCAACTACAGGATCTTTACACAGTCAAATACTACATGCTGTTTGAAAACCAATTTTGCATTCATAAAAAGATAGCGTTTACAAAAGATAACGTGACACAAAGGTCGTTACAAAGTCATTATTTGAAAATAACATAAGTTACGAATGCAAGATAAAAGTTCCATGATTGAGACATCTCTAATAATGCTGCAGAAATCCAACACAACAGGTCCATAACAGCAAGTTTATGACACCAAGACAGCAAGTTTAACAGCGGAAGCAACATCGTCTAAGCACCTGAGAAATACACGCTTAAAAGTCAACACGAATGTTGGTGAGCTATAGTTTGTAATCAGTAAAGTAATGTAGACCACGAGTTATCGTATTCAAAATAGTATGGAAAGTATATGCTTGTCCGTGGGCACCCGGTAACTAACTTAACGTAATAGTAATACCCCCCTAAAAGTACACTTGGCGAGTGCATATGTCCTTGAAGTATCAAACACCCGTTAAATGCTAGCGCGACTAGCCCGAGTGGGGATGTCAAACCCTATGGATCCGTATCTAATATTCGCGTTCACCGGCTCAAAAACCAATGATTAAACGTTACCGTGCTAAGGGGAAAGTTTATGTCGTTATATAACCCACACATATGTAAAGTTTAAGTACTCATATCAAGTAAGTAAAACATAAAAAGCGCATGTATTCTCAGTCCTAAAAATAGTATAAGTAAAAAGGGAAGCTATAACTCACAGTGAATAAGTAGTAAAAGTCGATACAAAACGTATGCAGGTAGTAAGTCGGTCCGAAAGGTCGTCAACCTAAGTCAATGGTCACTAGGTCAGTATGTTGTCCCCAAAATTTTAAAAGTAAATAAGTTAAGCCTTAAGTATCATCATCATTCGCAAAAGATAAAGTAAGTTTTCAACAAGAATAGAGATCGAAACAAAAGGATGACTTCGGACAGCTGCTACGACCTCTATACAAACCAAAAAGATGCGTGGTCAGTGGCCAACGCTCCGTATGTGAGTCCTTGTACCGCTATCCAAATTTTAGATCCTAACTTGATGTCGTTTGACCGTGGCGACGGTTCAAGCGCGAGTAGGTCAGAATTTTCAACACGTCGTTATAAAGGCGTAGTGATTTTCAGAAGGCTATAAATCCTAAACCGTATATCGGATTTAGGCGAGTCTTGAATGAAAAGTCATCAACTTGAAACGAACTATCTGAAAATCAAATTTTCAGAAGTCCCAGGTGTCTGATCAGACCCCGAAAAACAGCAAACAAGTGCTCCGGTGAGGTTCTTGGTGCTTGATGCTCATCACGGTTCTCATCCTTGATGCTTGCAAGCTTCAAGTGTACAACTCTTTGATTTTTTAGCATCACTTTGACCAAGGTTCAACCATAAATACACAACTAAGAGTAAAATCTATCATTCTACAAGTTTTGTACATCAAGATTGCCTCTTTATTGCATGAATCCAATAAAGCTTCAAACTTTGTCCATTATACACAAGTTTATGCATCTATACCATATGTGATGATGAAGAATTGATCTTTATCATCACAAAAAATACAAAAAGGTTACAAGTAAGTGAGATCTACAATAATAACTTAGATCTCAAGTATTAAGAAAACTCCAAGCTAGAAAGCTTGGATCTTTACAAGATTAATGAGACCATAAGCTAGAAAGCTAAGATCTTTAACAAAATAATGAAAGTAATGAGACCATAAGCTAAAAAAGCTAAGATCTTTAACATAATAATGAAACCCTAAGCTAAAAAGCTTGGATCTTTAGTGTTCTTGAAGATCTTGAAGCATAAAGCTTGGATCTTTAAGATACATGAAGATTACAAACACAAGTTTGAATCTTTATAACAAAATAACAAGATTAAAGCTAAAAAGATTTAGATCTACAAAATAAGTGAAGATTCAAAGCTAGAAAGCTTGAATCTTCCATGATCTTGAAGGATTCAAACCCAAGTTTGAATCTACAAGATGTAATCAAGATCAAAAGCTAAAAAGCTAGACCCTTTGATGATGATGATGATTTAGTGAAAGAGAAGGGAAGAAGAAGAAGAAAAATCAAATACTTACACTTTTTAGAGAGAGAAGAACTAGAGAGAGAGGTAGAAAGTAAGTGTGTGTAAATTGCAAATGAGATTAAGTGTGAAATGGGTGAAATAAGGCTTGTATTTATAGGTGGTGAGGAGGTGGGAGGGTGGTGATGGCCGTGGGTTTCAAGGGGGACAAGGGGGATAACTTTTTGCTTTTTGGTTAACGGTTAGCTAAAGTTGGTGCTAATATTAAGATCCCATGCAACATTAAGGATAATGCTTAACAACAATGCTAGTATGTTCCCTCTAATAAATGGGCATTTGTCTTTCATTAATATGGGTCACTAACTTATCTAGATTGGGCTAATTAAATAGTCCACTAACTAGTGTAGGGTGGGCTAAAGTCCAACAAGGTAGAAAGTCCAACAAGACTAACTAGTGTGCTCTAGTAAATTACTAAGCATTATTAAGCATCCAAAAACCCAAGTAATTATTATTATAAAATAACAATTAGTATTTCGTAGTCATAATATTCCGGTTACGACAAAAGTTAAACGTGTCCACAGTGCGCAGTTCGTTCTAAACGTCAAGTGACACCAACGGTCATAAAGGGTTCCGAGGTTTAAGTTAAGTAACTTACGTACTTAAAGGAACATGTTAATATATAAACAAAAGTAATCCATATGTAGAAAGTTCCCAGAGTATAATATAGCTCAGTACGTACAAATACGATGTTTCGTGAAAGCACAAAGCATAAAAGTAAGTCAAAAAAGTCGGGTCGTTACATTACCCACCTGTTAATGAAAATTTCGTCCCGAAATTTTAAGCTGAGGTAGATGGTAGAGTTGTGAAGAGGTGAGGATACTTCTGTTTCATCTGATCCTCTCGCTCTCAAGTAAACTCAGGTCCTCGTTTTGCATTCCATCGTACTCGGACTATCGGAATCTTGTTACATTTTAAGGTCTTGACGTCACGGTCCATAATTTTGACAGGTTCTTCCACGAAGTGGAGTTTTTCATCAATCGTAAGTTCCTCAAGTGGTATGACGAGTTCTGGTTCCGCAAGACACTTCTTAAGATTCGATACGTGAAAAGTGGGATGAACTACTCTCAATTGAGTCGTAAGATCCAAACGGTAAGCAACAGGTCCAACACGCTTTAACACTTCAAAAGGACCAATATATCGTGGGTTCAACTTCCCACGCTTTTCGAAACAGATTACACCTTTCCAAGGTGCGACTTTCAACATAACGCGGTCGCCGATTTGAAATTTGTGATCTCCACGTTTAAGGTCGGCATAGCTCTTCTGACGATCACGGGCCGTCTTGAGCCTCGCTTGAATTTGGACAATCTTCTCGGTTGTTTCATGGATGAGTTCGGGACCGGTGAGTTGCAATTCACCTACCTCGGCCCAACAAATAGGAGAACGACACTAGCAGCCATACAACGCTTCGAAAGGTACGACATTAATGCTTGCATGATAGCTATTGTTGTAAGAGAATTCGGCTAACGGTAAATGCTTCTCCCAAGTTTTTCCGAAATCAATAACACAAGCACGCAACATGTCCTCTAAAGTCTGAATCGTGCGTTCGCTCTGTCCGTCGGTTTGCGGGTGATATGCGGTACTCATGTTAAGACGTGTTCCCAAGGCTTCTTGTAAAGAACGCCAAAACCTAGAAGCAAAACGAGTATCGCGATCTGAGATAATCGATAAGGGTACACCGTGTCGAGATACAACTTCCTTTATGTATAATAGCGCCAGTTTCATCGTATCGGTTTCCTTCATGGCTAGGAAGTGAGCAGATTTGGTAAGACGGTCAACGATAACCTAAATGGCATCATAACCTCCTACCGTCTTCGGTAGTTTTGTGATGAAATCCATTGTTATTCCTTCCCACTTCCATTGCGGGATTTCGGGTTGTTGGAGTAATCCAGACGGCTTCTGATGTTCGGATTTGAACTTGGAACAAGTTAAACACTTTCCAACATAAGTCGCAACATCCTTCTTCAGGTTCGACCACCAATATTGAACCTTGAGGTTGTGGTACATCTTACCAGCTCCTGGATGAATCGAATACCTTGACTTGTGGGCTTCGTCTAGAATAAGGCTCCGTAAATCCCCATAACTAGTGTGACGACCCGAAAATTTTTGACCAAAATTTAAACTTAATCTTTATATGATAACATTATTCCGACATGATAAGCAATAAATTTTGACAAGTTTTAAAACTTTTGAAATGAGTTTCATAAAAACAATTGACCAACCATTTGTTCGACGATTCACGAACGTCATAACTTGTATTAAATATATACTTATGTATATATATGGATATATGGATTATATCTAACTTGAATATATGATAGTTAAGTATCTCATTAAGTATATTAATAATGGGTTATATATATATATATATAAATTGAAACTACTAACTTAAGGGTTTCGAACACAATATATATATATATGTAACATTTAACGACGTAATAACCCTTATGTTAAAATGAATATATATGTATTGTATTAAGATGTATTAATACACTTTTGAAAGATTTAAATACATATATTAACATAAGTATATTCAACAAAGATAGCTATACTCGTATTCGCATTCTATTTCCTCATGAACTCTATTCGTATTTTTACGGTATTTTTACCCGTCTAATACGCAGCTTATAGATGTATAACTATTGAAAAATACACTCCTTAGCAGCCCCATTTTTTGATCCTAGCATCTTTTGTCTTGTTAATGAGTCATGAGACAAAAACTCACAAGTTTACTAACCATTTTGGCAACATATGACTCCATTATTAACTTAAAATTCGTCCATATGTACCACCCCATTTTTCCATTCCATTTTCTCATTCTTTACTCCAAATTACTCTCTCAAAATACTTCTATCTTTATACTAGATCATCACCAAGCATTTTCCTCATCATCTAGCTTCAAAATCAAGGTAGAACACTTCTTAAAACTCTTGTTAAATTCCTACTCTATTGCTATCTTAATAAGTTTATAAAACTTGTAAAAACTAGAACTTGTTTTGGTGGAAACCAAGCATGTTTATAAACTAATGTAACCTTACTAACTTGACTTTAAAACACTTATTTATATGTATTATGACATTATATTAAGTTATTATAATAATTTATAACTTGTATATATGTATAACACCTTAGAACTTAATATACAGCAATTGGTCTCTTTCGGTTCTTGAAAACTGTTTTGACACACGAATTTAAAAGCTATATTAAACTTTGTTTTAGAGCATATAACTCTGGATTTATGTTAATATATATGAATCAAGATTTCTGTAATTTTTTCATGATTTTAGACGAAGTGAAAGTATTTTTCAAAAATTCATTAGTTGACTGATGACAGATTTTATCCGAATCTGTCCACCGTTACAAGTTAATGGTATAAGCCTAACTTCGACTATGAAACCAAAATTTTCAATTATGTTCTGAAAAGACAATCTATTAAGGAGTCTCCAGCAACTTGATTCATTAAAAACTATATAGTAACAAATAATTTATGAACCGAAAGATTTGGCTAAGATTAATCTTGTATACTTAATCATTCTTGCTAGAAAACTATGCTAACTAAGACCTGGGCTATTTTCCTTGATAAAACCTGTTAGTGTATATGTTAATAACTAAAATATAGAAGGAAAATTAAAAATATTGAGTTTAGCTATTTTTCATAGCCTACGGACTGTTCCTATGACGAATTATTGAACTGTGCGGACAGATGTACGCACCTGTGACAAAATAAAATTTTAACTAACCTATACTCTGATTCAGAACATATGCCGATTATGGCTGGTTATAGAACTCAAATACCTTTCCAATAATGGCTCTTACACCTATAGAAGTCGAACACACTATGAGATATACCTATCGGGAGTTGACTATTTAAAATCAGGAAATATATATAAGATTTAAAATAAGACTAACAACTAATTACTAACTTAAACAAGTAAAAATATTATATAATTAATATATAAACTTGTTTTATCAATATTATATGTTAATAAATATATATATATATGATATAGGTTCGTGAATCCGAGACAAACCCTGCACTTGTTCAGTGCCGTCATATACATAATTGCTACGAAATACAGTATTGTGAGTTTCATTACTCCCCCTTTATATATTTTTAGGCTGAGAATACATGCACTATTTTATAACTGTTTTACGAAATAGACACAAGTACTAAAAACATATTCTACGTTGAGTTGTACCACTTTGCATATTTTCCCCTAATAGCTTGGTAACTAATATTTACATGTTGTAAAAGCATGTAAGCGCGAATCCTATTGATAGATCTCTCGGGTTTGACAACCCCAACCGGGCTAGTCGCTCTAGTATCGTAAACGGTTGCATAGTACTTTGTTTTTACTACACTTGGTACAGTGTATGGAGATTTCATAATAAAGGGAATATGCCACATTAATTGTTAAGTATGGTTACCGAAGCGCTCAACAACTTATAGAATATTTTTATACACTTGCGAGTGTACGGATATTTATGGAAACTGAAATCTTGTGGTCTATTACTATTACGGAAATGATTGATTATGATAAACTAATGAACTCACCAACCTTTTGGTTGACACTTCAAAGCATGTTTATTCTCAGGTATTAAAGAAATATTCCGCTGTGCATTAGCTCATTTTAAGGATATTAATTGGAGTCATTCATGATATACTTTGAAAGACGTTGCATTCGAGTCGTTGAGTTCATCAAGATTAATATTAAGTCAATTATAGTTGGATGTAATACGAAATGGTATGCATGCCATCAATTTTTGATGTAAAGAAAGTTTGTCTTGTAAAAACGAATGCAATGTTTGTAAAATGTATCATATAGAGGTCAAATACCTCGTGATGTAATCAACTATTGTGAATCGTTTATAATGTATATGAATGGGTCCTTTCAACTAGGTACCCAAATTCTTCCGGCAAGGTATCGGAGTCCAGTCTCCTTGACTTCAAATTGAGAAACGAGAATGTTCAAGTGCTCTTGAGAAATATTCTCCTCCTTGAGAGCCTCTTCTTGAGCTACGCAAATCTGGTTATTGAGATTCGTCTGAATGGTGATGTTCAAGGCACGGACACGAAGTGGTACCATTCTCTCCTTTCGGCTCAAGGCATCAGCTACAACATTTGCCTTGCCAGGGTGGTAACGAAGTTCACAATCATAGTCGCTCAACGTTTCGATCCATCGACGCTGTCTCATATTCAGCTGCTTCTGGTCGAATATGTGTTGGAGGCTTCTGTGATCGGTAAAGATAGTACTCTTGGTTCTATATAGATATTGTCTCCACAGTTTGAGTGCAAAGACAACAGCTCCAAGTTCAAGATCGTGAGTTGTGTAGTTTCACTCGTGAATCTTCAGTTGTCAGGAGGCTTTTGCAATAACCTTCCTCTGTTGCATCAATACACAACCAAATCCATGTTTTGAGGTGTCGCAGTATACAACAAAGTCATCACTGCCTTCGGGAAGTGATAGGATAGGTGCGGAGGTCAACTGCTGCTTCAGGGTTTGAAATGCCGATTCTTGCTCGGCTTCCCAAACGAACTTCTTCCCCTTATGAGTTAATGCAGTCAAAGGACGCGCAATCAGAGAGAAACCTTCAGTGAATCTTCGATAATAACTGGCGAGACCTAGAAATTGGCGGATATGAGTCGGAGTAGTGGGGGTTTCCCACTTGCTGATAGCTTTGATCTTCGCGGGATCGACTTTGATACCCTGGTCTCTCACGATATGACCGAGAAATTGAACTTCCTACAACCAAAATTCGCACTTGGAATATTTGGCATATAGTTGCTCTTGTCTCAAGAGTTCTAGCATGAGTCGAAGATGTTGCTCATGTTCTTCTTTACTTTTGGAATAGATGAGGATATCATCTATGAAGACGATAACGAACTTATCAAGATATGGCTTGCATACATGATTCATGAGATCCATAAACACGGCAGGTGCGTTGGTTAAACCGAATGGCATCACGAGAAACTCATAATGACCATAACGGGTTCTGAACACAGTCTTCATCACATCGCTCTCCTTCACCCTCAAATGGTGATAACCTGACCGTAAATCAATCTTGGAGTAAACGCTGGATCCTTGCAGCTGATCGAAAAGATCGTCAATTCTGGGAAGAGGGTACCGATTCTTGATCGTCAACTTGTTCAGTTCACGATAATCGATACACATGCGGAAAGATCCGTCGTTCTTCTTCACGAACAAAACATGTGCGCCCCAAGGCGATGAACTCGGTCAGATAAATCCACGGTCTAGAAATTCCTGCAGTTGACTCTGCAACTCTTGCAGTTCAGAAGGTACTAGTCGATAAGCTGCTCGGGCTACAGGTGCAGCTCCTGGTACTAGGTCGATCTGAAATTCCACTGATCACGGCGGTGGTAATCTCGGTAATTCTTCTGGAAAGACGTCGGGAAATTCTTTCACAATTCGCACATCATCCACGCTCTTCTCTTCAACTTCTAGGTTCTTCACATGTGCCAGAACAGCAAAACGTCCCTTCTTCATAACCTTTTGTACCTTCAAGCAACTAATAAGGTTCAACTTTGGACTATATCTATCTCCGTAAACAATCAGAGGCTCACCATCTTCGCGTGGTATACGAAGAATCTTCTCACCACAGATAACTTCGGCTCTTACCTTGGACAACCAGTCCATATCGACAATCACATCAAAGCTTCCCAATTTGATGGGTATCAATTCAATCTTGAAATCTTCACCGGCTAAGTTTATTGTACCTCCTCGGCCAATTTGGTCAACTTTCTCAACTTTTCCATTGGCTACCTCAACAAGCATACTCTCCTCCAAAGGTACTAATGACCAATCTATCTTAGAGCAAAAGTGTCTATCTATATAACTCCTATCGGAACCAGTATCAAACAAGACAGAAGCTAATAGATTGTTGATAGTGAATGTACCTGTGACCAAGTCAGGATCCTCACTAGCATCTCAGGAGTTCATGTTGAAGACTCTTCCACGTGCTAGCCCGTCCTCCTTTTTCTTGTTCGGACATTCATTTTTGAAGTGGCCCTGCTGGCCGCATTTAAAACACTTCCTGGGTCCAATCGGGTTTGTCCTCACAGCTGGGGCGGTGATCTTACAATCTTTGCCGATGTGTCCAGTCCTCTTACACTTTTCACAAACCACGTTGCAGTACCTAGTATGATGCTTATCGCATCTCTTGCACTGCAGAAGGCTGCCTTTGTAGTTAGGGTTCGAGCTAGGGTTCGGGTTCCTTAAATCGTTGTTCCCTTTGAAATTCTCTTACATCTTAGTCGGGTTCTAGTCAAAACCTTTTCCCTTGCTTCCGTCCCACTTACGTTTTCCATTACTAGCTCCCAGTTCTGATTTCTCATTCTCTGGCTCTTGATGGGTAATTTGGTTCATCCGGGTATGCGCCATACGCATAGCTTCTGGGACATTCGCTGGTTTCGATGAAGTGACATTTCCTTGAATGTCCTTGAGAAGTCCCCACAAATACCGTTCCATTCGCTTAAATTCAGGAGTAACCATCATGGGGCACATCAAAGCTAACTCCAAGTACCTTCGGTTATAGCCATCAAGACCAGTCCCTACAACTTTCAGTTCCCAAAACTCTGCTTCCATCTTCTGAATTTCGGTTCGGGGGCAATACTCCTCGATCATAGCACTCTTAAACTCCTCCCATGGTGTAGCATAAGCCTCATCATGTGACGACCCGGAAATTTTCTACCAAATTTAAACTTAATCTTTATATGATTTCGACACGATAAGCAAAGTCTATATTATCGAGTCTCAAAAAGTTTGAACTGTTTCATATATTCAATTGATCTTCGACTGCTTTTGACGATTCACGAACAATTAATTGTAAATAGATATGTGTGTATGTGTATATAAATAAAAATTCGAAATATAATTTGAAGTATTATATGTTGTTGTTATTAAAAATTAATAAAATAAAAATAGGATATTATAATAATTTTTATTTAAAATATATCTATATATATAAATAAAGTATATTAAAAATAAATATTAAATGATTGTAATACTCGTCTGATGTTCCGATTGATATTAAACAAGTTAAATTCAAACATATGTAATTTTAAAATAAACAATGATACGAAAATGAGTTCTATAAATTTTAAACTTATTAAAAATGTATTAGGGAACTATTTGTTGAATATTAAAACTTTTTATATATTACTTAGGGATGGGAGTGATTAATTAATGTAATTTTTATTTAATAGTTAATGATCGAATTTTATACCATAATGACCAAAATAAATAAATATAGTTAATTTAAAGTTATAGGATTTTTCTGAACACTTTTATCCGCCACTGATTTCGCACGATACACAGTTCGTGAAAACTGTCGGTAGAATATGGATGCCTACAGTTTCTATTAGACAATCACATGTTTCTTTTAAATTATTTTATTATTATTACTATATTATTTCATTGATTATCGAACACTGTAATTGTATGTATATGATATGTGTTATCATTAAATATCAAATGGAATTCAATCATCAACCTACTCCACTACCTCTAATTATATGTTCTCTTTTTTTGTTTGTAATTTGACTTACGAAGTATATAAAAATATGTATATAGATATTGTTATATGGAGATGGGATTGATATCTATCATATATTCTGTGTCTTCATTCTCAAAAACCATTCACTCGCACCCACATGAACAACTATCACCAACTATCTCTTCTATATTTCTATCAACCAAAAACATAAATGAACGAAGATTGATGCTGCTAAACTGTTGCTGCCTCACTTTCGTTTTCAACACCAATCAAAACCACCTAAACTTGCAACCATGACCGTTTCTATTTCTGATCGAATGCAACCCAAGTCATTATCATCACTTCACCACCACCATATTTAACCGAGGACACCATTTATCTTACTATCACCTTATAACACCACCGGGAACATCTATCACCACAACCGAACTTCACTACCACAATCACCGGACCACCACAACTCACAACAATCACTATTTTATGTTTCCAATCTAGCTACTGCAATGACTGTTTAATGTTTCTCGAAGCCACCATCATTTATTGTTACGTGACTGCTGCTGTTCCTTTTTGTCATCCAAAATTCACTCCACAAGCCACCCACTTGGAATTACTATCGCTGCAAGGTTTTTTCTTTCTGTTTGAACCAAGACACGACACCACCACCATCACATGTATTTTATTTTCCCTCGAAAACTGCAGCACTTTATTTGTTTCTGTTTTAAACACTCGCATAATTTGAACCATATATAAATTGCCCCACCTCTTATGATGTAATCCACTATTCTAGCTACTTTATCAAGTGCTTTTCTATAAAAAAAAAAATTGAAATGGAAGGCTAAAATAATCATATGTGAGACACTTTAAATTATGATGGCCGACAAAAATGAGAAAGGAAAAAAGGGACGTTCTATTTTTTTATTTGATGAAATGAAACATGAAATTATGATATTGGAATAATGTCATAAAAAAAAAGACTAGCTAATCCTTGTTATCCTGTTGCAACTTCCATTTATTTACTTCTGTTCCGTACACAAATAACAAAGTTTGATGATGATGACCGTTAAGATAATATGATGATACGTAAATGGAAATTCATGATAGTAGTTAGAAGGAACGATAACGATAAAAGATGATGATTAGGATGTGATAACGATATGGAGGATTTCGAGTAATAATATTTAGAAAGAATGATGGAGATTTATTGGTGATGATGCGTGTTGAATTTTATGGCCCGATGAACCCTACCAATTTGTTCATGTCGACCTAATTGATCTACAAAAGAGACAAGTTAATCAAACGGGCTTATGATTAATCAAGTGAGATTGTTATATGGTTTTTTGGGTCGTGTTTGTTTATGTTATTGTGCCAAAATTCGAAATGGAGTCCTCGCAGTAAGTTTAAATTGACGTTAAGAATGATAATTTGATGATAAATATAAGTGGGTTCGTGAAATTTGTGGTTAAATAATAAGGACTGGGTAGTAAAAAAAGGAATGAAAAATTAGAGGAATGGTTAAGTGTGTTTGCGTTTAGCGAGAGGTCTCGGGTTCGAGTCTTGGCGGTGGTATTCTTTTTGAGCTTTTTTTCAAGGTTGTAACTCTTTATTATTATTATTATTATTATTATTATTATTATTATTATTATTATTATTATTATTATTATTATTACTATTATTACTAGTATTATTAACTATCCTAAGTATCATTAACATTATTATTAGAATAAATGTTATTATTATTATTATGACTAAGAATATTGTTATGTTAATTATTGTTACTACTAACATTACTATTAAGAATATTAGTATCATTAATAAGTAATCTAATCATTATCATTATTATCATGACTAGCATTATAATAAAACATTAGGTGTATTATTATTATTATTAATACTATACTATTACTAATATTATTATTATTATTAGAAATTTATTAAAATAAAAGATGTTAATTATGACTAAAAGTTAAATACATGAAAAGGTTAGTGAAAGTAATATTAAAGATTATAGATAGTAGTATAATCATGAGTACGAAAAATATGATACAAATGTAGATAAAACCATAACTATCGATAATAAACAATGTTATGAATACGTATGAAAACTAATTAAGTCTATAGATTATATATGTATAATACATCTCTTATTATTGAAACTTTATTATAATTTTGATTAAAATTATAATTATTATCATTACTATAAATATATTAGTATTAATACTATTATTAATATTATTACTATTATCACCTCTTAATTATCATTTTAACTTTACTAAAACTATCATTATTATTATTATTATTAGAATTATCAATACTTTTATTTTTATTATCATTATTACTACTATGATAACTATATTATTACTATTATCAATATTACTATAAATATTATTATTACTATTACAATAAAAATTAGTCATTTTAAATATACATACAAATTATATATATATATATATATATATATATATATATATATATATATATATATATATATATATATATATTATATATATATATATATATTTAATTTAAGATATAATATATAAAATTTGTTCGATTACGATTATAAGTGTTAATATATATACAAATGATATAGGTTCGTGAATCCGAGGCCAACCTCGCACTGGTTCAATGCCATTATATGTTGTTTTACTACAAAATACAATATTGTGAGTTCATTTGCTCCCTTTTACTCTTTACATTTTTGGGACTGAGAATACATGCGCTGTTTTTACAACTGCTTTATTAAATGCTTTTGAAATATATTTTTGAACTGCGAATACATGAAATGCTTTTATAAATGTTTGACGAGATAGACACAAGCAAAACATTCCTCGAATGAATTATTATGCAGACAGAAATTTTGTGGATTATTATTGAATTAGTTGGACGTGATAATTGCCACTAATTGTTGTGAATATTTTTCCCTGATTATTATTGCTTGGTAACCTAAGAATTAGAATCGGGTATGGCCCTAATTCACGCGAATCCTAAAGGTAGCTACCGGGTTTACCACCCCCACCCAGAATGTTCACTAGACGGAAGAGCTAGTGGGCGTGGTGTTTAGTACTTCGAGGTTTATATATTATACAGACGAGATGTTCTGTTTTTGGGGATATTATTGATGCGCATTGTATGTTAAGATCAGTTACCAAGCCAAGCAATGAATGTAAAGTGAATGTTATGTATTGAGAGAATGATTTTATACACAGGTTATGTGTATGTTATTTTGTGCACGAGATATGTGTACAGTTATTAAAAATCGCAACGCAATCTACGGGAAAGAAAAGGATATGAACATACTCTGCCAAGCATTATGAAAAATGGTTTTGTACATGAGATAGGTGTACTGTATTTAAATCTTGTGGTCTATCAAAATGATGAATTTTATTGTTTATGATAAACCTATGAACTCACCAACCTATTGGTTGACACTTTAAAGCATCTTTATTCTCAGGTATGAAAGAAATCTTCCGCTGTGCATTTGCTCATTCTAAAGATATTACATGGAGTCGTTCATGGCTTATAGAGGTCTGTACCTCGCGATGGGACCAGCTGTTGAAGAGTTCGTCTGGATAGATTAGAACGGGTCTCTACAGGTGGTATCAGAGCGGTGGTCTTAGCGAACCAGGTCTTGCATTAGTGTGTCTAACTGATAGTTGTTTAGATGCATTAGTGAGTCTGGACTTCGACCGTGTCTGCATGTCAAAAGTTTTACTTATCATTTCGTGTCGAAAATTACCTGCTTATCATTTTTAGTCTAGAAACATCTTACTGCATTGATTGCATGAATAGTGTATAGACAAAATTCATATCTTAGCGTATTTGTTACTGTAAACTTTGCCTGGCATATTCCGTAAATTCCTCCATAATCTACAAAATCTTTTGTGCTATATATATAGATATTCTATGTAATTAGAATACCATCCGATAGCCGGAAATCATTTCATATCGAAAAATCCTTACTCAATCGTACGAAATGGAACTCGTCACTAGTTCAAGTTCTTCGGAATCCGACAGCTATTCCGACATGGATGTTCATCTAAGCTCCGAAAGCAGCGTCACCGAAATGAATCAACCAAATCAGTCATCCCCACTTCATCTGATGGGTTCGTAGAAGACTTAACCGATGGAGATGCGAAGAAGGCGATCCTTTCCATCCACCACATTCCCCTCTTCGCGAAGAACCCGAAGCACTTACCGGCGAACCAGTCCGAAACACCATTTCCATCCTCATTTACAGAATAGCTCGCAACGATTACGTAATATCTAAAATTCTAAACCTTATTCATCCGCTCGTTTCGACCGACAATCATCCCGGAATAATAAAAGAAGTCAACGAACTTCGCGCTAGAGTAATAAATTTGGAGAATATGGTACAAAATTTACCAGCTTCAGCAACGTCACCGACACCAACAGTACCATCAATAACAGTACCAGTACCATCAACAATCCATGAATCAACATCTCATTCTGTACCTAGAGTATAATCATCGTTTTACGTATCGTTCTACATCAATTATCTTCGTTCTTCATGGCGATTATGTAATCTCTAATGTTTTAGAGATTATGTATTCTAGTTTTGACGGTAAACCAAATGAGTTTAATACTATATTAACTCATTAAATCCATGATTACATCTGAAGAAAATATATATGTATATATGTTTTCATAAAGATTATAATAAAAAATTCTTTTGTACAAACTGTTAATGGTGAAAATATTTTAACGGGTAGGTAATACCCGAGGAATATTTAGATTTCACATTAATAAGTTACACTGTACATTCTTCGATTCTGATTCAACAGTCATTTACTATCCTACTTACATTCACACATATACGTATTTATTCACACAGAATAACCATTTTTCATTCAATTTCATATTTGGATTTTAACCTATCAGAATCCAACAAGTGGCATAATGAAGAAAACATTTGACAAAATAAAATTTGTTAGAAACAAACAAAATAATTATGAGAAGAATTTTGATAAGAATCCACGCTAACTGTTCCTAGCTAACTGTTTCTAGCTAAGTGATTAATTTCGTATTACATTTTATTTATCGCAATTTATTTATCGCAATCTATATTCTCGCAATTTTATTTATCGTCATTTAGTTTATGTCATTTATTTTACGCACTTTAAATATCGGGACACGTATACACAGTTTTGACATATCATATCGATGCATCTATATATATTATTTGGAATAACCGTAGACACTCTATATGCAGTAATGCTTAAGTTAGCTATACAGGGTTGAGGTTGATTCTACAATAATATATATACTTTGAGTTGTGATCGAGTCTGAGGCATGTATATAACGGGTCACGACACATATTAATTAATTCGAATATTATATGTCAACCTATATATGAATTATTGAACTACTAATTGTGGACTATTAACTGTGGACTAAAAACATTGGACAGTTAAAATGAATTAAAATATTGATTATAACATATGAAACTAAACAATTCTTCAAGTTTGCCACTTGATTTCATCTTAAACCTCATTTGTATCTTGACGATTACAATATGCGATTCAAACCTTTCATAATTCTTGAAAACACTTCAATCGATAGGATGAATCAACCGCACTTCATCTACGGAAGAAGAGATTGATGCATATAGTTATGCACCTGAAAACAATTGGAACCTGAGTAAATGTTTAACACGTATCTGTGATAATTCTTTTGTCATTGTTATTACCGAAAATAACATTGCAACTCTTTTTCAAATTAGCCAATTTTGTCACAGCTTCAGCAAATCAACTTCTACTTCCATTCGAATTTGCCTTATTATAACCTCGATATATAAGTTTGCATGTCGTCATTGTTACCGGGGAACCATTTATATTCCACCACATTAGCAGTAAACTTACCAACAACTTCATCACTCATTGGCTTAATTGCCTCCGAAAAAAAAACCATTATATTTGTTCATTAAAACCCTATCGTATACTCATCCGCATCTTGTAACGAAAATTACCATACCAATTACCGAGAATTAGCAAGCAGTATTTTGAATCTCCCAACGTATCTATATCAACAGTTATATGTATACATATAACATTTACCTCTTAGAATTATGATATTCCATTTTGAAATTCTGAAAAGTACTCAATCTACGAAACAATACTCCAAATTTTGAAAACTTCTAATGAAGCAGCAAAAACTGTAAACGACCATAACAGTCGAAAATTTGATGATAAAGAATGGAGTGTTGGAAATTTTCAATAGAAAATTTAGTACCAAAAAGCGGATTATGCGAAATTATGAAAGAGACTGTGGACAAATCACAAGGACTAAACTTGTACATAAAGAACCTGATGATTCTGATTCTGATTCTGATGAAATCTTTAACGAATACCTTGCTTCTTAATCTCTCTAACTCATCGTGAATAAGTTTCTTACAATTTGATTCTAAAATTCTGAGATATTATCGTATCTTTCATTATTAATAACCTCAATATTTCTGAAGATATCTTCATAAATATTCTTGTCTAATATTATTTATCTCTCCGTGTTATCTGTATTACATCATAAAAGAAACTGTTTTAGTTTCTAAAATTCTGAAAAAAAAATTCGAGTTTGAATTATGAATGTTTTGAAGTAGTGTTGGAAATTGATGCATGAGTTAGTATAATATAATGACACTTGATCAACGTGATTATATTATAGTAAGTCATGCTGAGTTTCTAATGGAACGTGATGATTCACAGACCCTACCGTCAACATGTGTCATGTTACACGACTCTTACATTCAATCTAATCTCTAAACATATGAAGAACATATTATCTTGATAGTTCTATCTTTTCCCTTGAATTCAGGAAATCAACCGTAACTACGTCATCGGTTAAGACGAACCTGCATTTAATCATTTCACTCTTTTGTGATAGCTTCACTCGTACTCTTCACATAAATGAATCTTTTTATCCATATTACTCACTAATGATAAAAACTCAAATTTCTAGCTCGTATGCGTCATGAAAACATACTTATTGTCAATCATGACCATCCTAATCAAATTTCGGGACGAAATTTCTTTAACGGGTAGGTACTGTGACGACCGGGAAATTTTCGACCAAATTTATACTTAATCTTTATATGATTTTGACACGATAAGCAAAGTCTATATTGTAGTGACCCGAACTTTTCCATGTTTATATATATTAATTGAGATTGATGTTTACATGATTAAATGTTTCCAACATGTTAAGCAATCAAACTTGTTAAGACTTGATTAATGGAAATAGGTTTCATATAGACAATTGACCACCCAAGTTGACCGGTGATTCACGAACGTTAAAACTTGTAAAAAAACTATATGATGACATATATATGGTTATATATATAGTTAACATGATATTATGATAAGTAAACATATCATTAATTATATTAACAATGAACTACATATGTAAAAACAAGACTACTAACTTAATGATTTTGAAACGAGACATATATGTAACGTTTATCGTTGTAACCACATTTAATGTATATATATCATATTAAGAGATATTCGTACATCATAATATCATGATAATATAATAATTTAAAATCTCTTTTGATATTATAAACATTGGGTTAACAACATTTAACAAGATCGTTAACCTAAAGGTTTCAAAACAACACTTACATGTAACGACTAACGATGACTTAACGACTCAGTTAAAATGTATATACATGTAGTGTTTTAATATGTATTTATACACTTTTGAAAGACTTCAATACACTTATCAAAATACTTCTACTTAACAAAAATGCTTACAATTACATTCTCGTTCAGTTTCATCAACAATTCTACTCGTATGCACCCGTATTCGTACTCGTACAATACACAGCTTTTAGATGTATGTACTATTGGTATATACACTCCAATGATCAGCTCTTAGCAGCCCATGTGAGTCACCTAACACATGTGGGAACCATCATTTGGCAACTAGCATGAAATATCTCATAAGATTACAAAAATATGAGTAATCATTCATGACTTATTTACATGAAAACAAAATTACATATCCTTTATATCTAATCCATACACCAACGACCAAAAACACCTACAAACACTTTCATTCTTCAATTTTATTCATCTAATTGAACTCTCTCAAGTTCTATCTTCAAGTTCTAAGTGTTCTTCATAAATTCCAAAAGTTCTAGTTTCATAAAATCAAGAATACTTTCAAGTTTGCTAGCTCACTTCCAATCTTGTAAGGTGATCATCCAACCTCAAGAAATCTTTGTTTCTTACAGTAGGTTATCATTCTAATACAAGGTAATAATCATATTCAAACTTTGGTTCAATTTCTATAACTATAACAATCTTATTTCAAGTGATGATCTTACTTGAACTTGTTTTCGTGTCATGATTTTGCTTCAAGAACTTTGAGCCATCCAAGGATCCATTGAAGCTAGATCCATTTTTCTCTTTTCCAGTAGGTTCATCCAAGGAACTTAAGGTAGTAATGATGTTCATAACATCATTCGATTCATACATATAAAGCTATCTTATTCGAAGGTTTAAACTTGTAATCACTAGAACATAGTTTAGTTAATTCTAAACTTGTTCGCAAACAAAAGTTAATCCTTCTAACTTGACTTTTAAAATCAACTAAACACATGTTCTATATCTATATGATATGCTAACTTAATGATTTAAAACCTGGAAACACGAAAAACACCGTAAAACCGGATTTACGCCGTCGTAGTAACACCGCGGGCTGTTTTGGGTTAGTTAATTAAAAACTATGATAAACTTTGATTTAAAAGTTGTTATTCTGAGAAAATGATTTTTATTATGAACATGAAACTATATCCAAAAATTATGGTTAAACTCAAAGTGGAAGTATGTTTTCTAAAATGGTCATCTAGACGTCGTTCTTTCGACTGAAATGACTACCTTTACAAAAACGACTTGTAACTTATTTTTCCGACTATAAACCTATACTTTTTCTGTTTAGATTCATAAAATAGAGTTCAATATGAAACCATAGCAATTTGATTCACTCAAAACGGATTTAAAATGAAGAAGTTATGGGTAAAACAAGATTGGATAATTTTTCTCATTTTAGCTACGTGAAAATTGGTAACAAATCTATTCCAACCATAACTTAATCAACTTGTATTATATATTATGTAATCTGGAGATACCATAGACACGTATACAATGTTTCGACCTATCATGTCGACACATCTATATATATTTCGGAACAACCATAGACACTCTATATGTGAATGTTGGAGTTAGCTATACAGGGTTGAGGTTGATTCCAAAATATATATAGTTTGAGTTGTGATCAATACTGAGATACGTATACACTGGGTCGTGGATTGATTCAAGATAATATTTATCGATTTATTTCTGTACATCTAACTGTGGACAACTAGCTGTAGGTTACTAACGAGGACAGCTGACTTAATAAACTTAAAACATCAAAATATATTAAAAGTGTTGTAAATATATTTTGAATTTACTTTGATATATATGTATATATTGTTATAGGTTCGTGAATCAACCAGTGGCCAAGTCTTACTTCCCGACGAAGTAAAAATCTGTGAAAGTGAGTTATAGTCCCACTTTTAAAATCTAATATTTTTGGGATGAGAATACATGCAGGTTTTATAAATGATTTACAAAATAGACACAAGTACGTGAAACTACATTCTATGGTTGAATTATCGAAATCGAATATGCCCCTTTTTATTAAGTCTGGTAATCTAAGAATTAGGGAAAAGACACCCTAATTGACGCGAATCCTAAAGATAGATCTATTGGGCCTAACAAACCCCATCCAAAGTACCGGATGCTTTAGTACTTCGAAATTTATATCATATCCGAAGGGTGTCCCGGAATGATGGGGATATTCTTATATATGCATCTTGTTATTGTCGGTTACCAGGTGTTCACCATATGAATGATTTTTATCTCTATGTATGGGATGTGTATTGAAATATGAAATCTTGTGGTCTATTGTTACGATTTGATATATATAGGTTAAACCTATAACTCACCAACATTTTTGTTGACGTTTTAAGCATGTTTATTCTCAGGTGATTATTAAGAGCTTCCGCTGTCGCATACTTAAATAAGGACAAGATTTGGAGTCCATGCTTGTATGATATTGTGTAAAAACTGCATTCAAGAAACTTATTTTGTTGTAACATATTTGTATTGTAAACCATTATGTAATGGTCGTGTGTAAACAGGATATTTTAGATTATCATTATTTGATAATCTACGTAAAGCTTTTTAAACCTTTATTGATGAAATAAAGGTTATGGTTTGTTTAAAAATGAATGCAGTCTTTGAAAAACGTCTCATATAGAGGTCAAAACCTCGCAACGAAATCAATTAATATGGAACGTTTTTAATCAATAAGAACGGGACATTTCAGTTGGTATCCGAGCGTTGGTCTTAGAGAACCAGAAAATTTGCATTAGTGTGTCTTATCGAGTTTGTTAGGATGCATTAGTGAGTCTGGACTTCGACCGTGTTTTCTTTAAAAATGATTGCTTAACATTTTTGTTGGAAACTATATATTTTTAACATATGAATATTATGTGATATATTAATCTCTTAACGTGTTTGATATTATGTGATAGATGTCTACCTCTAGAACAAGTCCGATTGACTCACCTAATAATAATGAAGAGTCAAATGTAAATTGGAATGATTTGTGGACTGATTCACAAGTTCCCGAAGAGGAACCGGAAGAAGAGTCGGAACCGGAAGAAGAATCGGAACCGGAAGAAGAATCGGAACCGGATGAAGAAATAGAACCGGTGGGGGAAATAATAAAACGGTTAAGTAAAAGAAAATCCTCAACCAACCGACCAAAGTTAATTATGGTCAATGGTGTTTCCGCCAAGGAAGCAAAATATTGGGAGGATTACCAATTCTCCGATGAATCGGATTCCGACGAGAATTCCGATGATGTTATAGAAATTACCCCAACTGAATTTAAAAAGGCAAAAGAAAATAATAAGGGAAAGGGCATAAAAATAGAGAAATCTAATTCCAACCCCGATGAACTTTATATGTATCGTCAACCCCCGAAGTCCTTAAGTTGTAACAATGACCCGGGAACCTCTAAACCACCAGGTTTTTCTAAACCAATGTGGACAACGACGGCTCGTATTAGGGGAACATCATATATCCCTAGAAACTTGGCAAAACGAACCAAAACCGAAGAAGAAGAAACGAGCGAGTCGGAATAAGATAGTTGTATTCGTGTGGTGTAATATATGGAATATAGTGTTCTTATGCTTTATGATATATGTAAAAATTGCTTGTATTAATAAGTATTTTTTTTATGAATCTAACTCTTGTCTATTTTACAGTTTAAAAACACAAAATGGATAGACAACCCAATATTTTAAGAGACCTACCCGGAGACATGATTGATGAAATCTTGTCTAGAGTCGGCCAGAATTCTTCGGCACAACTATTTAAGGCGAGATCAGTTTGTAAGACATTCGAAGAACGTTCCAAGAATGTCTTGGTTTATAAGAGACTTTCGTTTGAAAGATGGGGGATATCACATTGGGAAACCCATAAGTTACGATGTGTTTACTTTGACGCATATATTGCGGGGAACCCAAATGCTATTTTACGCAACGGGTTAAGAAATTATTTTGACTCAATATATCCGAATATTGGACTTCGTGATTTAGAAAAAGCGGCTAACATGCAACATAAAGAAGCATGTTATGCTTACGGATTAGTAATGTTCGCTTCTCACCAAAGTGAGAACAAGAACATCGGGCTACAACTATTAAACAAAACGTTTCCACAAGTGACGGAGTCGGTAATTGGGGTAAGAAATGAGGTTTTTAGATTATTACGGGACTGTTGGACATTACGTAACCCTCGTCCCTTTGATGACGTTACAACACGCTGTCTTATCAACGGCCATAACGGTTATGTTGCACAAGACCAAGGATGGGAAGTAGTCCTAGTAAAACCAGAATGCATGACTTGTTTCTGGACGTATGAATTACGTGTCTTTATTGCCTTTGCTGAACGACTTGTGTACTAGCTAGAATTGTCTTCACAACTATCTTGTATCAAAGTTATTGTGCGCTATATTTCATGCTTTATGTAAAATAAGAGGTATTGTAAGTTTGTAAAATATTGTATAAAAGTTTGAACGCGAAATATTATTATAATCAGTTTTTCATATAGAATTGTAGTAGTTGAATTGTATATTAGCTACTAAGTATGAACTTAACGGGTAGGTACTACCCGAATTTAAACTTATAAAACGCTAATATGAAGAAAAAGCTTTTATAAATGAGTTCATATTATGCTACGAAATACTATTAACTACTCTTAATATTCTGTATGATTAACTTGTTCCATTTAACTATTTTGAAGGAAATGGCACCGACTACTCGACACACCGTGAATATGAATGAAGAGGAATTCCGTACTTTTCTAGCTTCAAACATAGCCGCAGTACAGGCTGCGCTACATACCAACAATAACCTTGGATCTAGCAGTACAGGAAATCGTGTAGGATGCACCTACAAAGAATTCACTGCCTGCAAACCTTTGGAATTTGATGGAACCGAAGGACCGATCGGATTGAAACGGTGGACCGAGAAGGTTGAATCGGTGTTTGCCATAAGTAAGTGTACTGAAGAGGACAAAGTGAAGTACGCTACGCATACCTTCACAGGTTCTGCGTTAACATGGTGGAATACCTATCTAGAGCAAGTGGGACAAGATGATGCGTACGCACTACCGTGGTCAGCATTCAAGCACTTGATGAACGAGAAGTACCGTCCCAGAACCGAGGTCAATAAGCTCAAGACAGAACTTAGAGGGTTACGAACCCAAGGATTTGATATTACCACGTACGAAAGACGATTCACAGAATTGTGCCTATTGTGTCCGGGAGCATTCGAAGATGAGGAAGAGAAGATCGACGCGTTTGTGAAAGGATTACCGGAAAGAATCCAAGAAGATATAAGTTCACACGAGCCCGCCTCCATACAACAGGCATGTAGAATGGCTCACAAACTAGTGAACCAGATTGAAGAAAGAATTAAAGAACAGACTGCTGAAGAGGCCAATGTGAAGCAAGTCAAAAGAAAGTGGGAGGAAAACGGTGATAAGAATCACCAATACAACAACAACAGCAATTACAACAATAATCGCAACAATTATCCCAACAATCGCAACATCAATCGCAACTACAACAAACGGCCCAACAACAACAACAATAACAACAACAACAACAGCAACTACAACAATCATCCCAACAACAATAATAACCGCAACAACAACAACAATCAGAAGCAACTATGCCAAAGGTGTGAAAAGAATCACTCGGGGTTTTGCACCAAATTTTGCAACAAGTGTAAAAGAAATGGTCATAGCGCGACGAAGTGTGAGGTCTACGGACCAGGGATTAATAGAACGAAAGGAACAAATGGTGTCGGAACGAGTAATGGCGGAGCAAGTAGTGTCGGAGCAAGTTATGCCAATGTAGTTTGTTATAAATGTGGAAAACCAGGCCACATTATTAGAAATTGCCCGAACCAGGAGAACACGAATGGACAAGGCCGTGGAAGAGTTTTCAATATTAATGCGGTAGAGGCACAGGAAGACCCGGAGCTTGTTACGGGTACGTTTCTTATTGACAATAAATCTGCTTACGTTTTATTTGATTCGGGTGCGGATAGAAGCTATATGAGTAGAGATTTTTGTGCTAAATTAAGTTGTCCATTGACGCCTTTGGATAGTAAATTTTTACTCGAATTAGCAAATGGTAAATTAATTTCAGCAGATAATATATGTCGGAATCGAGAAATTAAACTGGTTAGCGAAACATTTAAGATTGATTTGATACCAGTAGAGTTAGGGAGTTTTGATGTGATAATCGGTATGGACTGGTTGAAAGAAGTGAAAGCGGAGATCGTTTGTTACAAAAATGCAATTCGCATTATACGAGAAAAAGGAAAACCCTTAATGGTGTACGGAGAAAAGGGCAACACGAAGCTACATCTTATTAGTAATTTGAAGGCACAAAAACTAATAAGAAAAGGTTGCTATGCTGTTCTAGCACACGTCGAGAAAGTACAAACTGAAGAAAAGAGCATCAATGATGTTCCCATTGCAAAAGAATTTCCCGATGTATTTCCGAAAGAATTACCGGGATTACCCCCACATCGATCCGTTGAATTTCAAATAGATCTTGTACCAGGAGCTGCACCAATAGCTCGTGCTCCTTACAGACTCGCACCCAGCGAGATGAAAGAACTGCAAAGCCAATTACAAGAACTTTTAGAGCGTGGTTTCATTCGACCAAGCACATCACCGTGGGGAGCTCCTGTTTTGTTTGTCAAGAAGAAAGATGGTACATTCAGGTTGTGTATCGACTACCGAGAGTTGAACAAACTTACCATCAAGAACCGCTACCCACTACCGAGAATCGACGACTTATTTGATCAACTACAAGGCTCGTCTGTTTATTCAAAGATTGACTTACGTTCCGGGTATCATCAAATGCGGGTGAAAGAAGATGATATTCCAAAGACTGCTTTCAGAACACGTTACGGTCATTACGAGTTTATGGTCATGCCGTTTGGTTTAACTAATGCACCAGCTGTGTTCATGGACCTTATGAACCGAGTGTGTGGACCATACCTTGACAAGTTTGTCATTGTTTTCATTGATGACATACTTATTTACTCAAAGAATGACCAAGAACACGGTGAACATTTGAGAAAGGTGTTAGAAGTATTGAGAAAGGAAGAATTGTACGCTAAGTTTTCAAAGTGTGCATTTTGGTTGGAAGAAGTTCAATTCCTCGGTCACATAGTGAACAAAGAAGGTATTAAGGTGGATCCGGCAAAGATAGAAACTGTTGAAAAGTGGGAAACCCCGAAAACTCCGAAACACATACGCCAGTTTTTAGGACTAGCTGGTTACTACAGAAGGTTCATCCAAGACTTTTCCAGAATAGCAAAACCCTTGACTGCATTAACGCATAAAGGGAAGAAATTTGAATGGAATGATGAACAAGAGAAAGCGTTTCAGTTATTGAAGAAAAAGCTAACTACGGCACCTATATTGTCATTGCCTGAAGGGAATGATGATTTTGTGATTTATTGTGACGCATCAAAGCAAGGTCTCGGTTGTGTATTAATGCAACGAACGAAGGTGATTGCTTATGAGTCTAGACAATTGAAGATTCACGAACAAAATTATACGACGCATGATTTGGAATTAGGCGCGGTTGTTTTTGCATTAAAGACTTGGAGGCACTACTTATATGGGGTCAAAAGTATTATATATACCGACCACAAAAGTCTTCAACACATATTTAATCAGAAACAACTGAATATGAGGCAGCGTAGGTGGATTGAATTATTGAATGATTACGATTTTGAGATTCGTTACCACCCGGGGAAGGCAAATGTGGTAGCCGATGCCTTGAGCAGGAAGGATAGAGAACCCATTCGAGTAAAATCTATGAATATAATGATTCATAATAACATTACTACTCAAATAAAGGAGGCGCAACAAGGAGTTTTAAAAGAGGGAAATTTAAAGGATGAAATACCCAAAGGATCGGAGAAGCATCTTAATATTCGGGAAGACGGAACCCGGTATAGGGCTGAAAGGATTTGGGTACCAAAATTTGGAGATATGAGAGAAATGGTACTTAGAGAAGCTCATAAAACCAGATACTCAATACATCCTGGAACGGGGAAGATGTACAAGGATCTCAAGAAACATTTTTGGTGGCCGGGTATGAAAGCCGATGTTGCTAAATACGTAGGAGAATGTTAGACGTGTTCTAAGGTCAAAGCTGAGCATCAGAAACCATCAGGTCTACTTCAACAACCCGAAATCCCGGAATGGAAATGGGAAAACATTACCATGGATTTCATCACTAAATTGCCAAGGACTGCAAGTGGTTTTGATACTATTTGGGTAATAGTTGATCGTCTCACCAAATCAGCACACTTCCTACCAATAAGAGAAGATGACAAGGTGGAGAAGTTAGCACGACTGTATTTGAAGGAAGTCGTCTCCAGACATGGAATACCAATCTCTATTATCTCTGATAGGGATGGCAGATTTATTTCAAGATTCTGGCAGACATTACAGCAAGCATTAGGAACTCGTCTAGACATGAGTACTGCCTATCATCCACAAACTGATGGGCAGAGCGAAAGGACGATACAAACGCTTGAAGACATGCTACGAGCATGTGTTATTGATTTCGGAAACAGTTGGGATCGACATCTACCGTTAGCAGAATTTTCCTACAACAACAGCTACCATTCAAGCATTGAGATGGCGCCGTTTGAAGCACTTTATGGTAGAAAGTGCAGGTCTCCGATTTGTTGGAGTGAGGTGGGGGATAGACAGATTACGGGTCCGGAGATTATACAAGAAACTACCGAGAAGATCATCCAAATTCAACAACGGTTGAAAACCGCCCAAAGTTGACAAAAGAGCTACACTGACATTAAAAGAAAAGATATAGAATTTGAAATTGGAGAGATGGTCATGCTTAAAGTTGCACCTTGGAAAGGCGTTGTTCGATTTGGTAAACGAGGGAAATTAAATCCAAGGTATATTGGACCATTCAAGATTATTGATCGTGTCGGACCAGTAGCTTACCGACTAGAGTTACCTCAACAACTCGCGGCTGTACATAACACTTTCCACGTCTCGAATTTGAAGAAATGTTTTTCTAAAGAAGATCTCACTATTCCGTTAGATGAAATCCAAATCAACGAAAAACTCCAATTCATCGAAGAACCCGTCGAAATAATGGATCGTGAGGTTAAAAGACTTAAGCAAAACAAGATACCAATTGTTAAGGTTCGATGGAATGCTCGTAGAGGACCCGAGTTCACCTGGGAGCGTGAAGATCAGATGAAGAAGAAATACCCGCATCTATTTCCAGAAGATTCGTCAACACCTTCAACAGCTTAAAATTTCGGGACGAAATTTATTTAACGGGTAGGTACTGTAGTGACCCGAACTTTTCCATGTTTATATATATTAATTGAGATTGATGTTTACATGATTAAATGTTTCCAACATGTTAAGCAATCAAACTTGTTAAGACTTGATTAATGGAAATAGGTTTCATATAGACAATTGACCACCCAAGTTGACCGGTGATTCACGAACGTTAAAACTTGTAAAAAAACTATATGATGACATATATATGGTTATATATATAGTTAACATGATATTATGATAAGTAAACATATCATTAATTATATTAACAATGAACTACATATGTAAAAACAAGACTACTAACTTAATGATTTTGAAACGAGACATATATGTAACGTTTATCGTTGTAACCACATTTAATGTATATATATCATATTAAGAGATATTCGTACATCATAATATCATGATAATATAATAATTTAAAATCTCTTTTGATATTATAAACATTGGGTTAACAACATTTAACAAGATCGTTAACCTAAAGGTTTCAAAACAACACTTACATGTAACGACTAACGATGACTTAACGACTCAGTTAAAATGTATATACATGTAGTGTTTTAATATGTATTTATACACTTTTGAAAGACTTCAATACACTTATCAAAATACTTCTACTTAACAAAAATGCTTACAATTACATTCTCGTTCAGTTTCATCAACAATTCTACTCGTATGCACCCGTATTCGTACTCGTACAATACACAGCTTTTAGATGTATGTACTATTGGTATATACACTCCAATGATCAGCTCTTAGCAGCCCATGTGAGTCACCTAACACATGTGGGAACCATCATTTGGCAACTAGCATGAAATATCTCATAAGATTACAAAAATATGAGTAATCATTCATGACTTATTTACATGAAAACAAAATTACATATCCTTTATATCTAATCCATACACCAACGACCAAAAACACCTACAAACACTTTCATTCTTCAATTTTATTCATCTAATTGAACTCTCTCAAGTTCTATCTTCAAGTTCTAAGTGTTCTTCATAAATTCCAAAAGTTCTAGTTTCATAAAATCAAGAATACTTTCAAGTTTGCTAGCTCACTTCCAATCTTGTAAGGTGATCATCCAACCTCAAGAAATCTTTGTTTCTTACAGTAGGTTATCATTCTAATACAAGGTAATAATCATATTCAAACTTTGGTTCAATTTCTATAACTATAACAATCTTATTTCAAGTGATGATCTTACTTGAACTTGTTTTCGTGTCATGATTTTGCTTCAAGAACTTTGAGCCATCCAAGGATCCATTGAAGCTAGATCCATTTTTCTCTTTTCCAGTAGGTTCATCCAAGGAACTTAAGGTAGTAATGATGTTCATAACATCATTCGATTCATACATATAAAGCTATCTTATTCGAAGGTTTAAACTTGTAATCACTAGAACATAGTTTAGTTAATTCTAAACTTGTTCGCAAACAAAAGTTAATCCTTCTAACTTGACTTTTAAAATCAACTAAACACATGTTCTATATCTATATGATATGCTAACTTAATGATTTAAAACCTGGAAACACGAAAAACACCGTAAAACCGGATTTACGCCGTCGTAGTAACACCGCGGGCTGTTTTGGGTTAGTTAATTAAAAACTATGATAAACTTTGATTTAAAAGTTGTTATTCTGAGAAAATGATTTTTATTATGAACATGAAACTATATCCAAAAATTATGGTTAAACTCAAAGTGGAAGTATGTTTTCTAAAATGGTCATCTAGACGTCGTTCTTTCGACTGAAATGACTACCTTTACAAAAACGACTTGTAACTTATTTTTCCGACTATAAACCTATACTTTTTCTGTTTAGATTCATAAAATAGAGTTCAATATGAAACCATAGCAATTTGATTCACTCAAAACGGATTTAAAATGAAGAAGTTATGGGTAAAACAAGATTGGATAATTTTTCTCATTTTAGCTACGTGAAAATTGGTAACAAATCTATTCCAACCATAACTTAATCAACTTGTATTATATATTATGTAATCTGGAGATACCATAGACACGTATACAATGTTTCGACCTATCATGTCGACACATCTATATATATTTCGGAACAACCATAGACACTCTATATGTGAATGTTGGAGTTAGCTATACAGGGTTGAGGTTGATTCCAAAATATATATAGTTTGAGTTGTGATCAATACTGAGATACGTATACACTGGGTCGTGGATTGATTCAAGATAATATTTATCGATTTATTTCTGTACATCTAACTGTGGACAACTAGCTGTAGGTTACTAACGAGGACAGCTGACTTAATAAACTTAAAACATCAAAATATATTAAAAGTGTTGTAAATATATTTTGAATTTACTTTGATATATATGTATATATTGTTATAGGTTCGTGAATCAACCAGTGGCCAAGTCTTACTTCCCGACGAAGTAAAAATCTGTGAAAGTGAGTTATAGTCCCACTTTTAAAATCTAATATTTTTGGGATGAGAATACATGCAGGTTTTATAAATGATTTACAAAATAGACACAAGTACGTGAAACTACATTCTATGGTTGAATTATCGAAATCGAATATGCCCCTTTTTATTAAGTCTGGTAATCTAAGAATTAGGGAAAAGACACCCTAATTGACGCGAATCCTAAAGATAGATCTATTGGGCCTAACAAACCCCATCCAAAGTACCGGATGCTTTAGTACTTCGAAATTTATATCATATCCGAAGGGTGTCCCGGAATGATGGGGATATTCTTATATATGCATCTTGTTATTGTCGGTTACCAGGTGTTCACCATATGAATGATTTTTATCTCTATGTATGGGATGTGTATTGAAATATGAAATCTTGTGGTCTATTGTTACGATTTGATATATATAGGTTAAACCTATAACTCACCAACATTTTTGTTGACGTTTTAAGCATGTTTATTCTCAGGTGATTATTAAGAGCTTCCGCTGTCGCATACTTAAATAAGGACAAGATTTGGAGTCCATGCTTGTATGATATTGTGTAAAAACTGCATTCAAGAAACTTATTTTGTTGTAACATATTTGTATTGTAAACCATTATGTAATGGTCGTGTGTAAACAGGATATTTTAGATTATCATTATTTGATAATCTACGTAAAGCTTTTTAAACCTTTATTGATGAAATAAAGGTTATGGTTTGTTTAAAAATGAATGCAGTCTTTGAAAAACGTCTCATATAGAGGTCAAAACCTCGCAACGAAATCAATTAATATGGAACGTTTTTAATCAATAAGAACGGGACATTTCATATATTATCGACTCTCAAAAAGTTTGAACTGTTTCATATATTCAATTGACCTTCGACTGCTTTTGACGATTCACGAACAATTAATTGTAAATAGATATGTGTGTATGTGTATATAAATAATAATTCGAAATATAATTTGAAGTATTATATGTTGTTGTTATTAAAAATTAATAAAATAAAAATAGGATATTATAATAATTTTTATTTAAGATATATCTATATATATATAAATAAATTATATTAAAAATAAATATTAAATGATTGTAATACTCGTCTGATGTTCCGATTGATATTAAACAAGTTAAATTCAAACATATGTAATTTTAAAATAAACGGTGATACGAAAACGAGTTCTATAAATTTTAGACTTATTAAAAATGTATTAGGGAACTATTTGTTGAATTTTAAAACTTTTTATAATTTACTTAGGGATGGGAGTGATTAATTAATGTAATTTTTATTTAATAGTTAATGATCGAATTTTATACCATAATGACCAAAATAAATAAATATAGTTAATTTAAAAATATAGGATTTTTCTGAACACTTTTATCCGCCACTGATTTCGCACGATACACAGTTCGTGAAAACTGTCGGTAGAATATGGATGCCTACAGTTTCTATTAGACAATCACATGTTTCTTTTAAATTATTTTATTATTATTACTATATTATTTCATTGATTATCGAACACTGTAATTGTATGTATATGATATGTGTTATCTTTAAATATCAAATGGAATTCAATCATCAACCTACTCCACTACTTCTAATTATATGTTCTCTTTTTCTGTTTGTAATTTGACTTACGGAGTATATAAAAATATGTATATAGATATTGTTATATTGAGATGGGATTCATATCTATCATATATTCTGTGTCTCTATTCTCAAAACCCATTCACTCGCACCTACATGAACAACTATCACCAACTATCTCTTCTATATTTCTATCAACCAAAAACACAAATGAACGAAGATTGTTGCTGCTAAACTGTTGCTGCCCCACTTTCGTTTTCAACACCAATCAAAAGCACCTAAACTTGCAACCATGACCGTTTCTGTTTCTGATCGAGTGCAGCCCAAGTCATTATCATCACTTAACCACCACCATATTTAACCGAGGACACCATTTATCTTACTACCACCTTATAACACCACCGGGAACATCTATCACCACAACCGAACTTCACTACCACAATCACTGGACCACCACAACTCACAACAATCACTATTTTATGTTTCCAATCTAGCTACTGCAACGACTGTTTAATGTTTCTCAAAGCCAGCATCATTTATTGTTACGTGGCTGCTGCTGTTCCTTTTTGTCATCCAAAATCCACCCCACAAGCCACCCACTTAGAATTACTATCGCTGCAAGGTTTTTTCTTTCTGTTTGAACCGAGACACGACACCACCACCATCACATGTATTTTATTTTCCCTCAAAAACTGCTGCACTTTATTTGTTTTTGTTTTAAACACTCGCATAATTTGAACCATATATAAATTTCCCCACCTCTTATGATGTAATCCACTATCCTAGCTACTTTATCAAGTGCTTTGCTATAAAAAAAAAGATTGAAATGGAAGGCTAAAATAATCATATGTGAGACACTTTAAATTATGATGGCCGACAAAAATGAGAAAGGAAAAAAAGGGACGTTCTATTTTTTTATTTGATGAAATGAAGCATGAAATTATGATATTGGAATAATGTCATAAAATGAAGAAGACTAGCTAATCCTTGTTATCCTGCTGCAACTTCCGTTTATTTACTTCTGTTCCGTACACAAATAACAAAGTCCGATGATGATGACCGTTAAGATAATATGATGATACGTAAATGGAAATTCATGATGGTAGTTAGAAGGAACGATAATGATAAAAGATGATGATTTGGATGTGATAACGATAGGGAGGATTTCGAGTAATAATATTTAGAAAGAATGATGGTGATATATTGGTGATGATGCGTGTTGAATTTTGTGGCCCGACGAACCCTACCAATTTGTTCCTGTCGACCTAATTGATCTACAAAAGAGACAAGTTAATCAAACGGGCTTATGATTAATCAAGTGAGATTGTTATATGGTTTTTTGGGTCGTGTTTGTTTATGTTATTGGGCCAAAGTTCGAAATGGAGTCCTTACAGTAAGTTGAAATTGATGTTAAGAATGATAATTTGATGATAAATATCAGTGGGTTCGTGAAATTTGTGGTTAAAATAATAAGGATTGAGTAGTAAAAAAAGGAATGAAACAATTAGAGGAATGGTTAAGTGTGTTTGCGTTTAGCGAGAGGTCTCGGGTTCGAGTCCCGGAGGTGGTATTCTTTTTGAGCTTTTCTTCAAGGTTGTAACTCTTTATTATTATTATTATTATTATTATTATTATTATTATTATTATTATTATTATTATTATTATTATTATTATTATTATTATTATTATTATTATTATTATTATTATTACTAGTATTATTAACTATCCTAATTATCATTAACATTATTATTAGAATAAATGTTATTATTATTATTATGACTAAGAATATTGTTATGTTAATTATTGTTACTACTAACATTACTATTAAGAATATTAGTATCATTAATAAGTAATATTATCATTATCATTATTATTATGACTAGCATTATCATAAAACATTATGTGTATTATTATTATTATTAATATTATATTATTACTAATATTATTATTATTATTATTATTAGAAATTTATGAAAATAAAAGATGTTAATTATGACTAAAAGTTGAATACATGAAAAGGTTAGTGAAAGTAATATTAAAGATTATAGATAGTAGTATAATCATGAGTACGAAAAATATGATACAAATGTAGATAAAACCATAACTATCGATAATAAACAATGTTATGAATACGTATGAAAACTAATTAAGTCTATAGATTATATATGTATAATACATCTCTTATTATTGAAACTTTATTATAATTTTGATTAAAATTATAATTATTATCATTACTATAAATATATTAGTATTAATACTATTATTAATATTATTACTATTATCACCTCTTAATTATCATTTTAACTTTATTAAAACTATCATTATTATTATTATTATTAGAATTATCAATACTTTTATTTTTATTATCATTATTTTTACTATGATAACTATATTATTACTATTATCATATTACTATAAATATTATTATTACTATTACAATAAAAATTAGTCATTTTAAATATACATACAAATTATGTATATATATATATATATATATATATATTATATATATATATATATATATATATATATATATATATATATATATATATATATATATATATATATATATATATATATATAATATAATTTAAGATATAATATATAAAATTTGTTCGATTACGATTATAAGTGTTAATATATATATACAACTGATATAGGTTCGTGAATCCGAGGCCAACCTTGCACTGGTTCAATGCCATTATATGTATTTTTACTACAAAATACAATATTGTGAGTTCATTTGCTCCCTTTTACTCTTTACATTTTTGGGACTGAGAATACATGCGCTGTTTTTACAACTGCTTTATTAAATGCTTTTGAAATATATTTTTGAACTACGAATACATGAAATGATTTTATAAATGTTTGACGAGATAGACACAAGCAAAACATTCCTCGAATGAATTATTATGCAGACAGAAGTTCTGTGGATTATTATTGAATTAGTTGGACGTGATAATTGCCACTAATTGTTGTGAATATTTTTCCCCTGATTATTATTGCTTGATAACCTAAGAATTAGAATCGGGTATGGCCCTAATTCACGCGAATCCTAAAAGTAGCTACCAGGTTTAACACCTCCACCCAGAATGTTCACTAGACGAAAGAGCTAGTGGGCGTGGTGTTTAGTACTTCGAGGTTTATATATTATACAGACGAGATGTTCTGTTTTTGGGGATATTATTGATGTGCAATGTATGTTAAGGTAAGTTACCAAGCTAAGCAATGAATGCAAAGTGAATGTTATATATCGAGAGAATGATTTTATACACAGGTTATGGGTATGTTATTTTGTGCACCAGATATGTGTGCGATTATTAAAAATCGCGAGGCAACCTACGGGGGAGAAAAGGATACGAACCTACTCTGCCAAACATTATGAAAAATGGTTTTGTACACGAGATAGGTGTACTGTATTTAAATCTTGTGGTCTATCAAAATGATGAATTTTATTGTTTATGATAAACCTATGAACTCACCAACCTTTTGGTTGACACTTTAAAGCATGTTTATTCTCAGGTACGAAAGAAATCTTCCGCTGTGCATTTGCTCATTCTAAAAATATTACATGGAGTCGTTCATGGCATATAGAGGTCTGTACCTCGCGATGGGACCAGCTGTTGAAGACTTCGTTCGGATGGATTAGGACATGTCTCTACACGTCAATTCCCTTAGCCTGGGAGAGTGTTTTCCACCAAGTTAAAGTGCCATCCGACAAAGTGCAGGATGCGAACTTAGTCTTATTCACCTCAGAGCAGTTACTCACACGGAACACAAATTCCAACTTCTCAAACCATCTCGTCAGGCCAACTGGTCCTTCAGTACCACTAAAATTGTGGGGCTTGCAGCTCTGGAATTCCTTATAGGTACACCCGTTCTGAATAGCTAGGTTGGCCAGTGGAGCTGGAGCAGGGTTGGCATTCGCCATAGCTGTGGCTACTCGAGTAGCTATTATTTCCTCAATCTGAGCTGTTGTGGGAAAGTCCCTCGGAACTCTTCCGTTCGCCATGATCTTCTAGACAAAAATTTCGACTTAAGTCAAAATTCCGCATTCAACAATTCATAATGCTATAGCAGAAGGTAATCAATCAGGAAACATCACAATACGCGTTAACTAAGCATGGCTAGCTAGTTACAGATAGTACGAAAACCATCAGGTAATAGAACACCGTATAATAATTAAACAACATCAATTTCCATTCATTAATAAGAAAGTTGCATACACAAGGTTCGTACAATACTTGAGTAAAACATGAAACTACCAATGAGATTACATAATGAAATATAATACAATAGCCCTATGGTGATGGTGGGTAAATGATGTCCATCAGGTGGGACATCTGATCCTTGAGCTCAGTCACCTGAGCACGGAGGGTATGCACTTCCCTCGTCAGTTCCTCGATGACGGGGGGATGTTGGTGGGGTAAGTGGGGCAGGTGGTGCGGATGGTGCAGGTGGTGCAGATGTAGACGGCACAGTGCAGGTGGTCTTACGCACGAATGGATCGGCGAGATACGGTACGACCCTTTTACGGGATGTGACCCTAACCAACTGTCCATGTGCATCTACGAACGGTCTTCCTCCGTTTATCCCTGGGATAATGGTACCATCGAAACAATACCGCTTCTTCAACGGGGTAGAGGGTGGCTGCACGGGTCCTCCTCAGGGTCCTCCTCAGAATCCTCCTCGGGATCCTCCCCGCTGGAGTCATCGGATGATGAATCGTCTGAATCATCTGAAGGTGGATCTGCCTGGCTGGTGGTCATAAGTCGATATCTGCTTGGTGGAATCAGTACAACACGTCCATTAGTGGTGCGTCTAGCCCAATGTTCATGCTCGTTACGGAAAGGACCCTCTCCATTTCTCCCAGGAATTACAGCATCGCCGGAATGGTGATGTGACTTAGGGCTGGGTGGTGCTGGAATCATCTCGGGATCCTCGTCTCCATCTGAGACATCCATCAGGTCAAGCACGAGTCCACTAGAAGATGAATCGCCAGAGTCGTCGAAGGGTAGCGGTGAATCAACAACAATCGTAGGCGAGGAAAAAGTCGTCTCTGAGTCTCTCTCAAAGTCAAAGGTCATGGCCAGCATGTCTGTCATCTGAACAAGGAAAAATAACTTTTTCCATGTCAGTAAGACATATACCAAGCACGTAATCAGGCACTACAGCAACCTAGATCGTCTACCTTAGTACATAGCATGGCAATAACAATAGTACTAAACAAAGTAACATGAAATCGAAAGCAGACAGTAGCATGCAGTAACGAGGATAAGCAATAGCATACAGCAAGTTCACATAGCAGTAAGGGTAAGCAGTAGCATGCAACAAGATCATACGGCAGTATATGTAAGCAGTAACATGCAGCAGTAGTAAGCAGTAACAAGTAAACGAGCAAGTTGTAGATTAGTCCTATTAGTGAATCCTATTCAACTCGGTCAAGACACACTAATGCAACCTAATTCCCTACAACCAATGCTCTGATACCAAATGTGACGCCCCGTACAAAACCATCGTGTACGATTCATCAACAACAGGATCTTTACACGGTCAAATACTACATGCTGTTTGAAAACCAGTTTTGCATTCATAAAAAGATAGCGTTTACAAAAGATAACATGACACAAAGGTCGTTACAAAGTCAGTATTTGAAAATAACATAAGTTACAAATGCAAGATAAATGTTCCATGATTAAGACATCTCTAAGTAATGCAGCGGAGATCTGACACAGCAGGTCCATAACAGCAAGACAGCAAGTTTAATAGCGGAAGCAACATCGTCTAAGCACCTGAGAAATACACGCTTAAAAGTCCACACGAATGTTGGTGAGCTATAGTTTGTAATCAGTAAAGTAATGTAGACCACGAGTTATCTTATTCAAAATAGTATGAAAAATATATGCTTGTCCGTGGGCACCCGGTAACTAACTTAACGTAATAGTAATACCCCCTAAAAGTACACTTGGCGAGTGCGTATGTCCTCGAAGTATCAAACACCCGTTAAATGCTAGTGCGACTAGCCCGAGTGGGGATGTCAAACCCTATGGATCCATATCTAATATTCGCATTCACCGGTTCAAAAACCAATGATTAAACGTTACCGTGCTAAGGGGAAAGTTTATGCCGTTATATAACCCACACATATGTAAAGTTTAATTACTCGTGTCAAGTAAGTAAAACATAAAAAGCGCATGTATTCTCAGTCCCAAAAATAGTATAAGTAAAAAAGGAAGCTATAACTCACAGTGAATAAGTAGTAAAAGTCGATACGAAACGTATGCAGGTAGTAAGTCGGTCCGAAAGGTCGTCAACCTAAGTAAATGGTCACTAGGTCAGTATGTTGTCCCCAAAAGTTTAAAAGCAAATAAGTTAAGCCTTAAGTATCATCATCATTCGTAAAAGATAAAGTAAGTTTTCAACGAGAATAGAGATCGAAACAAAATGCTGACTTCGGACAGCTGCTACGACCTATATACAAACCGAAAAGATGCGTGGTCAGCGGCCAAGGCTCCGTATGTGAGTCCTTGTACCGCTTTCCAATTTTCAGATCCTAACTCGATGTCCTTTGACCGTGGCGACGGTTCAAGCGCGAGTAGGTCAGAATTTTTCAGCACATCGTTATAAAGGTGTAGTGATTTTCAGAAGGCTATAAATCCTAAACCGTATATCGGATTTAGGCGAGTCTTGAACGAAAAGTCATCTACTCAAAAGAACTATCTGAAAATCAACTTTTCAGAAGTCCCAGGTGTATGATCCGACCCTGAAAAACAGAAAACAAGTGCTCTGGTGAGGTTCTTGGTGCTTGATGCTCATCAAGGTTCTCATCCTTGATGCTTGTAAGCTTCAAGTGTACAACTCTTTGATGTTTTAGCATCACTTTGACCAAGGTTCAACCATCAATACAAAACTAAGAGTAAAATCAATCATTCTACAAGTTTTGAACATGATGATGTAGCGTGGGGGATACGAAATAGTATTATATTTTTGATACGAAAAGCGATACAGATTACACAAGTTTTAATTATTTATTTACGAATGGGATATACCTAAACCTTGCTACAACACTATAGGCAGTGTACCTAATCGTAGAGTAGTATAGTTTTTAGTAAGTCCGGTTCGTTCCACAGGGAGCGAGCTTATTGCACACTATATTTTTAAACAACTATATTTGTACAAAATATATATAATTATATATAATAATATATAAAAGGGGGTTTACCGTTTAATGACCGGTTTGTCGATTTATATTTTAAGCGAAGCGTATAGTAAATGATGATATTTAAATAACAATAAAATAAATAACAATAATTAAAATGACGATAAAAAAAAAGTACGAGGAAATATGAAATAAAATATATTATGCTTATTTAAACTTCCGTAACCATGATGGTTGACGTGTTGATTTTAGTTTTATGCCCATGGGTTAATTGTCCTTTGTCCTGGATTATTTAATATGTCCGTCTGGTTTTTGTCCATAACAGTCCATCGGTCATAAATATAAAATGCGAGTGTCCTCGTCAAATTATCCTTATACCCGAAGTTAAATATTCCAACTAATTGGGGATTTAAACTGTAACAAGATTTTAATACTTTGTTTAATAATTACACCAGGATGTCGACTGAGTGTAACCCAAGGTTTTAATATTTTGTTATCAATTATACCAAGTGTCCTTTGTACATAATTTTACCCCTGTTTTAATTATTCTAGTGGCTATTAATCCATTCCCGTGTCCGGTTAAATGAACGATTATTCGTACATATAAATACCCCGCCCATCGTGTCCGATCGAGTGTATATGGTAATTTATAGGGACGCCTAATTGTAAATCTTTATATTAACATTAACAAACTATCATTTAGTTAAACAAATATAAAGCCCATTAATAGCCCATAGTCTCATTTCCACAAGTGTCGTTCTTTTGTCCAAACCCCAATTATGGTACAAAGCCCAATTACCCAATTTTAGTAATTAGCCCAACATCATGATTACTTCGTTTTAAATAAGCATAATAATAACTTAGCTACGAGACATTAATTTAAAAAGGAGAACATAGCTTACATTGATTATTTATCGCGTAGTGGTACACGGACAGAGCTCTGACTTTAAAACCCGTAAAAATAACTTTTACATAACCCAAACTAATCTAATATAACACTAATCGATAATATATATATATATATATATATATATATATATATATATATATATATATTTAATAAATTATATATTTATTTATTTATTATCTTACGGAGTATTATTATTATTATGTTATTAAACTCGGCAGAATTCGCGACCTTTTATAGGGATTCTGAAATTTCTGTGCTCCGCGAGTCGCGGCACTTTGTGCCTGAGAACTCCGCGAGTCGCGGGGATATGGAATACAGCTCACACCCCTTTAGATCTTCTTTGCCGACGTTTTATATATATAAATATAAAATATAAATAATTAATATAATTATTTATATATTATATTATATTCTTGTGCATAGTAGACTTGTAATTTTTAGTCCGTTGCGTCGGGCGTTGATAGTTGACTCATGTCCTGGTTCCGGATTTTCGAACGTCCTTGCGTACAATTTAATATCTTGTACTTTGCGTTTTGTAACTTGTACTCTTATCTTTTTTAGACGTTCTTCATCAATAATTTGAACCACTTGGATTGTATCTTGTACATTTGAGCTTTTTGGTCATTTGCGTCTTCAAATCGTCGTTTTCGCCTTTTGTCTTCGCACTTATTTAATATAAACGATTACAACTTAAAATAGGACAATTACAACTAAATAATTTACATATTGGGAGGATATTACTACTAAATATATGTTCATTTGGAGCACTATCAAATATCCCCACACTTGAACGTTGCTTGTCCTCAAGCAATACAGAACTTGAAATAAAAACATACATGAATCACTTTTTTATTCATCACACTTTGTACATCAGTGATTTTGATATGGTGGTATAAACAATGATAGTAACGATAGAACCATGGTTAAAGGTGGGTGTGTCATCCACAGTTGCCTCGGGTTTAGGTCAACGACACTTGCAATCAAATAGCCGATTTACTTTCGGTTTCCAAAGCAAAGTGCACATTTGAAAGGCGGTTTACAGTCCCACATGACTATGAAAATTTAGATCCGTTAGGAAATTGGATCTTTATGAAAACATTTGATCTTTTAAAAATTCAATCTAGCTTTTACCCTAGACATGTTTTTCGGAATAACCCTTCACCGGTGTTTGCAAAATATTTTTGTGGGTTGTGTGGGTTTCAGATTTGAAAATTTTAGCTCAACACTTGTGGTTTTGTGTCACCCACTTGCGAACCTTGTATTAGGAAAGCAACACGTTCAGTATACTTGCTCCGTATATTACCTTTCGATAAACTACCGTCCGGTTGTAAAGGAAAGCGTTGAACAAGCAACTGTTAAGGCAATGTCCCCTGACATGCTTTTAATTATGGTCTATAACGTGTCGGACGCAATTACTATCCTTTGTAGGAGCAATAGTAAAGCTCACCCTAGGAATTTTTCGGTCTGGCACAAGGTCCTGTCTTCGACCATGCTATGCAACCACCGTTCTTACGGTTGACACCCGATTTGGTTCAGGTGACCTAATGAATTCCAGGTGAATTCCTAGGATTTTACGTTCAATGGTAATGAACGCATTGAAAATGGGTTTTCAGAAAACAAATCGGTTTATAATTTTGATCAAAATATTTTCTCGTTCAAGCTCGAGTTTAGATATCATTGAATTCCATGAGTTTGTAATTCTCAATCTTTAAGGTCAATCTCAAGGATTGAGTAATATCAGGCTTAAAAGCTGATTTTTGATCTTTAAGGAGATTATCCTTTCTGGGGATCTGATTCATTAGTCTTATCAAGCTAATTTGCACGGTGCTCCCCCATTGTACGAGATAAATCCTTCTCGTGGTTAGGATAAATCTGACCACCTGGCGACCCTGTTTTATGCTGAGGTCCGTGGATTTCCTGCTGATTTTAGTGTTGACTTTTCTAGATTTTTCGTCAACCTACAGCTGGTCTGAATGACAACTTCTTGACCTAAATCAAGAAGCGCGTTTCTTTTTCGGAAGACTTTACTTCCTTTAAATGATGGAATTGATTCATCGTGTAGATCCATCTTTCATTACAGTAAATCGGGTAAAACAGTTAATTTAGTCCAAAACAAAAGCACTTGCAATAAACTTTACAGAAACATGTGATAGATAGTTTTTAATTGAATAACTTGGTACATTCTCCCCACACTTAGTTTCTTTCTTTGCCTTTTTATTCTCCTTTATTCCATTTTAAATGAATTCAATCGTTTTAAGGTGTTTCTCAATTTATGTCCTTTCCGAGGTAACGATAATTTCGATATTAACACCTAGTTTTCACCGTTCATAAATATATATAAACATGATTTTAAATTCATTTAGTTGAAAATTTTTCAAATTTTCATAAAATTTGGCAAATAAACCAAGTATAAACCCGAGAGAATTTATAACCCTTCCCCACACTTGAGATCATGCAATGCCCTCATTTGCATGAAATCAGACTATAATTATAAATTCATGAGGGTGATTAGTGTAGAAAAGTGATTGAAAATACCCAGTTTGTAATTACAAAGCTCGTCGAATGATAGATGGCGCGCCTCATCGTTCATTCCTTCTTTTGTTATTTCACACATGTTTTTCTTCAAAAATGGTTGCTTTTCTGAACTGTTTGCTAATATTTAAAAATGCGTCTTTTACCCTAATTTATTATTCATGTTTATTTAACGAGTTATGCACTAACCCGAACCCCTAATTTAACGTTAAATGGGGTTAGATTTCCCCACACTTAGCTGACGACATGTGAAGTCGGTAGAATAAGTTCCACGAATTAAAATAGTGAGCCAGTTATTTACATCTCGGGTGGTGTATAATATATCAATGGGTTTAAAGTTTAGACTCACCAGATCGTCACTACTTAATTCTTTTTTAAGTATAGCTTTCAGTAAATGGATGTGTCTCTTTTCTAGTTCTTGGTCAAATGGATCGATATACACCGACATACTTATTTCTATAGGGTGGACAATTCCTAATATTTCCTTCCTTTTATTCTCAGGATCAAAATTTTCACCTCTATTACCCAATTGGGTGAAATTTGAGGTGTCATTATCTATTAAAGCTCGTAGTTCATCTTCGGTAGATGACTCGTCTATTGAGAATATTGGGTTGGAAGGTTGTGGAATGGTGAAGTTCGGTTTGGCCTCGGGGGTAAAATTTTCAACGTTATCGTTTTCCCAAGAGTACCAATTTGTCACCCTTACTTCTTCTTCATCATCCATTGATGGATTGATGATTTCGTCGGTAGAGGCTAATGTGTCAATATGTTGTGAAATTGGTAAAGCTGAATAAAAAGTATCATCGGGATAGTTGGTGATTTCGGAGCTCTCGAATTCATCAAAATTCGATGATATGAGATTTTCTTGTACAATACTCCTCAGATCAACAGGTGTGTAGTCTGATAGAGTTTCAGCTTGCCGGTTTACAAACTCTCTCATTTGTTCATTTTGAGCATTGAGTTCTTCGAGTTTGATTTTCATATAATCTAAAGAATTTTCAGGCACATAATTTTCCTCGTCTTCTGGTTGTTGAGTTTGGATATATTCTTGGGGATAATCCCAATTTGAATTGTATTCTTCGTAATCGTTCCATTCAGGTTCCGTGGGTGCGTAATTTTTCATAGGAACGTAATAGTAACATTCCCATGTTGAGTGATAATCTCCACAAATTTCACAACCAGTTATTGTTTCGTCGTTCGTGATCCAAGATTGACCGAATGAATTTTTATCAACACTCGATTGAGAGTATTGATTTAATTGATTTCAGATATCAAAAAGAGTTTCCATAGCCTTGTTTTCAAAATTTTCCATTTTATTGCGATGGCCAAATTTTAGCTACAATGTGGTGCATTTACTAATTATCCTATTAGTTATAAAAATAGAAAAACTTATATAAGTTGTCCAATTAATAGACTTTTCTGCTTTTGCCCACGTTTCGAATAGCCAAAAGATGCAGCAGGGAGCCAGAACCCTTTAAATCGGAAGCTCACAACTCAGCCACTAACAAATCCAACTATTACTACGAAGCAGAAAATTGTCAACGTCCATTAATTTAACCACTTAAATAATTTTTCTTTCCGTTTGAGATATTAGATAAGAAATAGAGAAAATTTCTAAGTCCTAAAAACTAAAGCGTCGAGAAATAAGAAAGAAAAAGAATGCGAGTCGAAAAACGTCGAAAAATAAAAATAAGAAAATAGCGCGTCGTAACTTAAAAGTCTAAAAATTATATCTAAAAAGTTGCGCCTAAAGGTCTAAAGGTAAATGCAATTTTATTCAGAAAACGGCAATTACTTAAAGGCACTAAAATTTATTTAAAACTAAAGCGAAAAACGGCGTCGCAAAATTCTAAGGCACCTAAATCTTAGTCTAAGGAAAAAGCACTTAAGGGATTTTACGGCAAAGCCTAAAAATATAGAAGTAAAAATAACTATGGCAAAAACTAAGTTTAAAACTAAATATGAGCTAAAAATACAAATATTACGCTAAAACGATTAAAAAGGGACAAAATATAAAAATATACAAAAAGTTGTAAAAAGTACAATTTTTATAAAAATATTATTTTTATATTATTTATTTATTAAAACTATTAATTTTACAAATTAATTAAACTAATTTAACTAAAATATATAAATTAAATAAAAAGTAAAAGTAATTATAATAATAATAATTAGTTAGGGTTATAATAATAATAATTAATAATTATCCGTAATTAATGATGAATTAGGGTTCTGTGTACCCGTGTCAGAGTGTCTCCGCGAGTCGCGGTAATCGATGCAGCAAACCCCGCGAGTCGCGGGGTTCCAAAATTCAACTCTGGTACAGTTTTTAATTCGACGTTTTTTTTTTTTTTTTTTTTCTAAAAATATATTTATACAAATATATATTAAAAATATAGCGTTTCGCCAAGTCCCCGGCAGCGGCGCCAAAAACTTGATGATGTAGCGTGGGGGATACGAAATAGTATTATATTTTTGATACGAAAAGCGATACAGATTACACAAGTTTTAATTATTTATTTACGAATGGGATATACCTAAACCTTGCTACAACACTATAGGCAGTGTACCTAATCGTAGAGTAGTATAGTTTTTAGTAAGTCCGGTTCGTTCCACAGGGAGCGGGCTTATTGCACACTATATTTTTAAACAACTATATTTGTACAAAATATATATAATTATATAATAATATATAAAAGGGGGTTTACCGTTTAATGACCGGTTTGTCGATTTATATTTTATGCGAAGCGTATAGTAAATGATGATATTTAAATAACAATAAAATAAATAACAATAATTAAAATGACGATAAAAAAAAAGTACGAGGAAATATGAAATAAAATATATTATGCTTATTTAAACTTCCGTAACCATGATGGTTGACGTGTTGATTTTAGTTTTATGCCCATGGGTTAATTGTCCTTTGTCATGGATTATTTAATATGTCCGTCTGGTTTTTGTCCATAACAGTCCATCGGTCATAAATATAAAATGCGAGTGTCCTCGTCAAATTATCCTTATACCCGAAGTTAAATATTCCAACTAATTGGGGATTTAAATTGTAACAAGATTTTAATACTTTGTTTAATAATTACACCAGGATGTCGACTGAGTGTAACCCAAGGTTTTAATATTTTGTTATCAATTATACCAAGTGTCCTTTGTACATAATTTCACCCCTGTTTTAATTATTCTAGTGGCTATTAATCCATTCCCGTGTCCGGTTAAATGACCGATTATTCGTACATATAAATACCCCGCCCATCGTGTCCGATCGAGTGTATATGGTAATTTATAGGGACGCCTAATTGTAAATCTTTATATTAACATTAACAAACTATCATTTAGTTAAACAAATATAAAGCCCATTAATAGCCCATAGTCTCATTTCCACAAGTGTCGTTCTTTTGTCCAAACCCCAAGTATGGTACAAAGCCCAATTACCCAATTTTAGTAATTAGCCCAACATCATGATTACTTCGTTTTAAATAAGCATAATAATAACTTAGCTACGAGACATTAATTTAAAAAGGAGAACATAGCTTACATTGATTATTTATCGCGTAGTGGTACACGGACAGAGCTCTGACTTTAAAACCCGTAAAAATAACTTTTACATAACCCAAACTAATCTAATATAACACTAATCTATAATATATATATATATATATATATATATATATATATATATATATATATATATATATATATATATATATATATATTATATAAATTATATATTTATTTATTTATTATCTTACGGAGTATTATTATTATTATGTTATTAAACTCGGCAGAATTCGCGACCTTTTATAGGGATTCTGAAATTTCTGTGCTCCGCGAGTCGCGGCACTTTGTGCCTGAGAACTCCGCGAGTCGCGGGGATATGGAATACAGCTCACACCCCTTTGGATCTTCTTTGCCGACGTTTTATATATATAAATATAAAATATAAATAATTAATATAATTATTTATATATTATATTATATTCTTGTGCATAGTAGACTTGTAATTTTTAGTCCGTTGCGTCGGGCGTTGATAGTTGACTCATGTCCTGGTTCCGGATTTTCGAACGTCCTTGCGTACAATTTAATATCTTGTACTTTGCGTTTTGTAACTTGTACTCTTATCTTTTTTAGACGTTCTTCATCAATAATTTGAACCACTTGGATTGTATCTTGTACATTTGAGCTTTTTGGTCATTTGCGTCTTCAAATCGTCGTTTTCGCCTTTTGTCTTCGCACTTATTTAATATAAACGATTACAACTTAAAATAGGACAATTACAACTAAATAATTTACATATTGGGAGGATATTGCTACTAAATATATGTTCATTTGGAGCACTATCAAATATCCCCACACTTGAACGTTGCTTGTCCTCAAGCAATACAGAACTTGAAATAAAAACATACATGAATCACTTTTTTATTCATCACACTTTGTACATCAGTGATTTTGATATGGTGGTATAAACAATGATAGTAACGATAGAACCATGGTTAAAGGTGGGTGTGTCATCCACAGTTGCCTCGGGTTTAGGTCAACGACACTTGCAATCAAATAGCCGATTTACTTTCGGTTTCCAAAGCAAAGTGCACATTTGAAAGGCGGTTTACAGTCCCACATGACTATGAAAATTTAGATCCGTTAGGAAATTGGATCTTTATGAAAACATTTGATCTTTTAAAAATTCAATCTAGCTTTTACCCTAGACATGTTTTCCGGAATAACCCTTCACCGGTGTTTGCAAAATATTTTTGTGGGTTGTGTGGGTTTCAGATTTGAAAATTTTAGCTCAACACTTGTGGTTTTGTGTCACCCACTTGCGAACCTTGTATTAGGAAAGCAACACTTGTGGTTGTCTAAAGTTGGTACTTATGTTAGGATCCCATGCAATATTAATGATAATGCTTAACAAAAATGCTAGTATGTTCCCTCTAATAAATGGGCATTTGTCTTTCATTAATATGGGTCACTAACTTATCTAGATTAGGCTAATTAAATAGTCCACTAGCTAGTGTAGGGTAAGCTAAAGTCCAACACGGTAGAAATTCCAACAAGACTAACTAGTGTGCTCTAGTAAATTACTAACCGTAATTAAGCATCCAAAAACCCAAGTAATTATTATTATAAAATAACAATTAGTTTTTCGTCAAGTGACACCAACAGTCATAAAGGCTTCCGGGGTTCAAGTTAAGTAACCTAAGTACTTAAAGGAACATGTTAATTTATAAACGAAAGTAATCCATATGTAGAAAGTTCCCAAAGTATAATATAGCTCAGTACGCACAAATATGCAGTTTCGTGAAAGCACAGAGCACAAAAGCAAGCCGAAAAAGTCAGGTCGTTACATGTAACCACGGATGATGATGGTAACATGTTTTGGTCCAAGTGTTCCCTCGCTATCTTTACCAAAAAAATGCTGTCAGGCACAAGTTTAAAGGACCAATGATCTTCGCGATCAGTAAGGTGAGTCTGGTGAATCAATGTACTCATCTCGTCTAGCAGCAGCTGATTTCGAGTACCTATATTAGTTCTAGATCAACTCCAAACCCAATATCCATCAATCCATTTATTTGCAATGCAATCTTGTTGGTTCAAATCAAGGTGAAATAAGCGATTAAAGCGTGAGTGTAGCGAAGAATTCCCACACCAAATATCGTACCAAAATCTAATCGATCTACCATTTCCGACCTCCATACGAAATGCATTGCATGGAAGTAAGTCATTAGTAGCAGCATCATTGTAATACAAAACTAAAGCAGCCCATGGGCTATACGAATTGTTGGTAACTTTATCAAAACAATTACCATGAATGGCTTTTATAACTGAAACCCATAAATCACCCGAATTCACGAGATATCTCCACCTCCATTTATGAAGCAAGGCAATATTGAACGCTTTTAAACTACCAACGTTTAGTCCCCTTTCTCGAAGGAAGCTAATATAGTGTTCCATTTTACCCATGCCATTTTCTTCTTGGTCGAATTACCAACCCAAAAGAATCTAGCACGAATGGCCTCTAATTGCTTTAATACAGTTTCGGGGCATTTATATAAAGACAAAAAATAAATGTCAATACTCCCCGTTACCGATTTAATAAGTGTCAATCTCCCACCGGAAGATATCAAACTAGCCTTCCAAGAAGAGAGTCTAGTTCTATACTTATTAACAAGAGTATCCCAATTTTTTTTTATCAAATTTATATTGGCACCAATCGGGACTCCAAGATATGTGGTGGGAAACGTTCCCGAACGACATCCAACCGCGTTAGCAAATAAAATAACTTCATCGTCATCGACCCCGATTCCAAAAACATGGGACTTAACCAAGTTTATCTTTAACCCTGAAACAAGATAAAATATCTCCAAAATATTTATAATATTATGAAGATCGCGTCTACTCCATTCTGAAAAAATAATAACGTCATCCGCGTACATAAAATGAGAAAGTTGAATTGCTTCATTTCCCACTTTTATACCCCGAATAATATTTATCTCCAAAGCACATTTAAGAGCTAAATTAAGGCCTTCCATAACCATTATGAATAAAAACAGGCTTAACGGGTCTCCTTGCCTCAGCCCTCTTTTAAGAGGGAATTCTCGGGTCGGGCTACCGTTTACTAGCACCGATGTTCTCGCATTACTAAGGCAGCCAATAATCCACCTGCACCAATTATCACCGAAACCAAAACTGCGTAACAAAAATAATAAGTAATTCCAACTTACTGAATCATACGCCTTCTCGAAATCAACTTTGAAAAGTAACATCTTTCTATTTGTCTTTTTATACCAAGACATGATTTCACTAAGCATTAACGGGCCATCAAGTATATGACGACCTGAAATGAAAGCACACTGAACAGGACTAACAATTTTATCGATAACAACAAGTAACCTGTTAGTAAGAATCTTAGTGATAATCTTATAAAAGAAACCAACTAATGAAATGGGACGAAATTCGAAAATAAGAACCGGATTTTTAACTTTCGGAATAAGCGATAAGAATGTTGAAATCGATCCATTTAGTAAAGAGGATGTGCTGAAAAACTTTCTAACATCTCGATAAATATCAGCATGCAATAATTCCCCGAATTCCTTAATAAATTGAAACGTATAACCATTAGGACTGGAGCTTTTGTGCTACCACAATCCCAAACAGCTCTTTTAATCTCTTCGTCATCTACATCTCTTCCAAGGAAAGAAGCTTCTGAACCGGTTAACACATAATTTGGATCAATCGAAATGAATTCCACCCCCGTATCAACGTATTCAAATTTGTTTCTATAATACTCGAAAAACAAATTTTTAATAACATTTGGATCGACGACCCAATTTTAATCCACCATCAAACCAGTTATCATTTGTTGTCAATGCTTGTGCTTTAAGGAACAATGAAAAAATTTGGAGTTTTCGTCCCCGTCAACGTCCCATTTTATTCTAGCTTTTTGAAATTTATCGATACCGGCCATTTTAATTAATTCTTCTTTATCATTGAACAAGTTGTTGTGCATGTCAGTGACCTCGTTTGTGGTCTGACCAGAATCAATTATCTCATCAAGATCAGTAAGTCTTTGTTCGATGTCAGCTAACTTACTGTAGTGACCCGAACTTTTCCATGTTTATATATATTAATTGAGATTGATATTTACATGACTAAATGTTTCCAAAGTGTTAAGCAATCAAACTTGTTAAGACTTGATTAAATAAAATAAGTTTCATATAGACAATTGATCACCCAAGTTGACCGGCGATTCACGAACGTTACAAATTTGTAAAAACTACATGTTGTGGTATATATAGACATATATATATGGTTGACATGAGATTATGATGAGTAAGTATCTTACTAAGTATATTAACAATGTGTGATATACATAAGAAATGAGATTACTAAGTTAAGAAACTCGAAATTATATATATAACGATTATCGTTATGATAACGTCTACTAAATACATATGTATCATATTAAGATATTGATACACTTTATTTAACATGATAAAATGATATTTAAATATATCATTAAGTGTGTTAACAATGAACTACATATGTAAAAACAAGACTACTAACTTAATGATTTCGAAACGAGACATATATGTAACGATTATCGTTGTAACGACATTTAAATGTATATATATATCATATTAAGATATATTAATATATCATAATATCATGATAATATAATAATTTAACTTCTCATTAGATATAATAAACATTGGGTTAACAACATTTAACAAGATCGTTAACTTTAAGGTTTCAAATCAACATTTACATGTAACGACTAACGATGACTTAACGACTCAGTTAAAATGTATATACATGTAGTGTTTTAATATGTATTCATACACTTTTGAAACACTTCAAGACACTTATCAAAATACTTCTACTTAACAAAAATGCTTACAATTACATCCTCGTTCAGTTTCATCAATAATTCTACTCGTATGCACCTGTATTCGTACTCGTACAATACACGGCTTTTAGATGTATGTACTATTGGTATATACACTCCAATTATTAGCTCTTAGTAGCCTATGTGAGTCACCTAACACATGTGGGAACCATCATTTGGCAACTAGCATGAAATATCTCATAAAATTACAAAAAATATGAGTAATCATTCATGACTTATTTACATGAAAACAAAATTACACATCCTTTATATCTAATCCATATACCAATGACCAAAAACACCTACAAACACTTTCATTCTTCAATTTTATTCATCTAAGTGATCTCTCTCAAGTTCTATCTTCAAGTTCTAAGTGTTCTTCGTAAATTCTATAAGTTCTAGTTTCATAAAATCAAGAATACTTCCAAGTTTGCTAGCTTACTTCCAATCTTGTAAAGTGATCATCCAACTTCAAGAAATCTTTCTTATTTATAGTAAGATATCTTTCTAATACAAGGTAATACTCATATTCAAACTTTGATTCAATTTCTATAACTATAACAATCTTATTTCGAGTGGAAATCTTACTTGAACTTGTTTTCGTGTCATGATTCTGCTTGAAGAACTTTCAAGCCATCCAAGGATCCCTTGAAGCTAGATCCATTTTTCTCATTTCCAATAGTTTTATCCAGAAAACTTGAGGTAGTAATGATGTTCATAACATCATTCGATTCATACATATAAAGCAATCTTATTCGAAGGTTTAAACTTGAAAACACTAGAACATAGTTTAGTTAATTCTAAACTTGTTCGCAAATAAAAGTTAATCCTTCTAACTTGACTTTTAAAATCATCTAAACACATGTTCTATATCTATATGATATGCTAACTTAATGATTTAAAACCAGAAAACAAGAAAAACACCGTAAAACCGGATATACGCCGTTGTAGTAACACAGCCGGCTGTTTTGGGTTAGTTAATTAAAAACTATGATAAATTTTGATTTAAAAGTTGTTCTTCTGGGAAAATGATTTTTCTTATGAACATGAAACTATATCCAAAAATCATGGTTAAACTCAAAGTGGAAGTATGTTTTCCAAAATGGTCATCTAGACGTCGTTCTTTCGACTGAAATGACTACCTTTACAAAAATGACTTGTAACCTATAATTCTGACTATAAACTTATACATTTTCCATATAGATTCATAAACTTAAGTTCGATATGAAACCATAGCAATTGGATTCACTCAAAACGGATTTAAAACGAAGAAGTTATGGGTAAAACAAGATTGGATATTTTTGATCTTTTTAGCTACGAGAAATGTTTAACAAATCTATACAAATCATATCCTAGCTAACTTATATTGTATTATACATGTATTCTAATATATTATGTAAACTTGGGATACCATAGACACGTATGCAAATGTTTTGACATATCATATCGACCCATGTATATATATTATTTGAAACAACCATAGACACTCTATATGCAGTAATGTTGGAGTTAGCTATACAGGGTTGAGGTTGATTCCAAAAATATATATACTTTGAGTTGTAATCTAGCCTGAGACATGTATACACTGGGTCGTGGATTGATTCAAGATAATATATATATCGATTTATTTATGTACATCTAATTATGGATAACTAGTTGTAGGTTACTAACAAGGACAGCTGACTTAATAAACTTAAAACAGTAAAACGTATTAAAAATATTGTAAATATATTTTGAACATACTTTTATATATATGTACATATTTGTTATAGGTTCGTGAATCGACCAGTGGCCAAGTCTTACTTCCCGACGAAGTAAAAATCTGTGAAAGTGAGTTATAGTCCCACTTTTAAAATCTAATATTTTTGGGATGAGAATACATGCAAGTTTTATAAATGATTTACAAAATAGCCACAAGTACGTGAAACTACATTCTATGGTTGAATTATCGAAATCGAATATGCCCCTCTTTATTAAATCTGGTAATCTAAGAATTAGGGAACAGACACCCTAATTGACGCGAATCCTAAAGATAGATCTATTGGGCCTAACAAACCTCATCCAAAGTACCAGATGCTTTAGTACTTCGAAATTTATATCATATCCGAAGGGTGTCCCGGAATGATGGGGATATTCTTATATATGCATCTTGTTAATGTCGGTTACCAGGTGTTCACCATATGAATGATTTTTATCTCTATGTATGGGATGTATATTGAAATATGAAATCTTGTGGTCTATTATTATGATTTGATAATATATAGGTTAAACCTATAACTCACCAACATTTTTGTTGAAGTTTTAAGCATGTTTATTCTCAGGTGATTATTAAGAGCTTCCTCTATTGCATACTAAAATAAGGACAAGATTTGGAATCCATGCTTGTATGATATTATGTAAAAACTGCATTCAAGAAACTTATTTTTGATGTAATATATTCTTATTGTAAACCATTATGTAATGGTCGTGTGTAAACGGTATATTTTAGATTATCATTATTTGATAATCTACGTAATGCTTTTAAACCTTTATCGATAAAATAAAGGTTATGGTTGTTTTAAAAATGAATGCAGTCTTTGAGAAACGTCTCATATAGAGGTCAAAATCTCGCGACGAAATCAATTAATATGGAACGTTTATAATCAATATGAACGGGACATTTCAGTTGGTATCCGAGCATTGGTCTTAGAGAACCAGAAAATTTGCATTAGTGTGTCTTATCGAGTTTCTTAGGATGCATTAGTGAGTCTGGACTTCGACCATGTTTTCTTTAAAAATGATTGCTTAACATTTTTGTTGGAAACTATATATTATTAACATGTAAATATTATGTGATATATTAATCTCTTAACGTGTTTGATATTGTGTGATAGATGTCTATCTCTAGTACAAATCCCATTGATTCACCTAATAATAATGAAGAGTCAAATATATTTTGGGAAGATTCACAAATTCCCGAAGAGGAACCGGAAGAGGAGGAACCGGAAGAGGAACCAGAAGAGGATGAATCGGAAGAGGAGGAATCAGAAGAAGAAGAGGTTCTGGAGGAAGAAATATTGATACCTATAGTAAATCTATTAAATAAAAGAAAATCCTCAACCAACGGACCAAAGTTAATAATGGTCAATGGTGTTTCCGTCGAGGAAGCAAAATATTGGGAAGATTACCAATTTTCCGATGAATCGGATCCCGATGAGGATTCCGATGATGTTATAGAAATTACCTCGACCCAATTTAATAAAGCGAAAGAAAATAATAAGGGAAAAGGTATAAAAATAGAGAAACCCGATTCCAACCCCGATGAACTTTATATGTATCGACAACATCCGTATTTCCTAAAATGTAACAATGACCCGGGAACCTCTAAACCACCAGGTTTTTCTAAACCATTATGGAAAACGACGGCTCGTATTAGAGGAACACAATATATTCCTAGAAAATTAGGAAAATGAACCAAGTCCGAAGAAGAAGAAACCAGTGATTCAGATTAGAGGGGTGTGAGCATGTTGTGTAATAAATGTATTGTAGTGTACTTGTACTTTTATGTTCTATGTAAAAATTGCTTGTATTATTTGTTTTTAAGGATCTAATCCTTGTCTATTTTACAGTATAAAAACAAAATGGACGTTAAGGGTAGACAACCGAATATTTTAGAAGACCTACCAGAGGATATGATTGAGGAAATCTTGTCTAGAGTCGGTCAGAATTCATCAGCACATTTAGTTATGGCGAAATTAACTTGTCAAACATTTGAAAGACTTTCCAGAAATGCCTTAGTTTATAAAAGGCTTTCCTTTGATGGGTGGGGTATATCACATTGGGGAGACCGTAAGTTACGCCGTGTTTTCTTTAAAGCGTTAAATGCGGGGAAATCAAATGCAATTTTATGCTACGGGTTAAGAACCTATTTTGACTCAACATATCCCAACATAGGATTTCGTGAATTAGAAAGAGCTTCTAACATGCAACATAAAGAAGCATGTTATGCTTACGGGTTAGTGATGTTCGCTTCTTACTAAAGTGAGAAAAAGAACATCGGATTGCAACTTTTAAATAAAACCTTCCCATAAGTGACGGATTCAGTAGTTGGGGTGAGAAATAAGGTTTTTAGATTATTACTGGGATGTTGGACATTACGAAACCCTCGTCCTTTTGACGACATTACCACATGCTGCCTAGCTAATGGTCATAACAGTTATTTTCCACAAGACCAAGGATGGGAAGTCGTCTTAGTAAAACCAGAATGCATGACTTGTTTCTGGACTTATGAATTACGTGTCTTTATTTCCTTTGCTGAACAACTTACGTATTAACTAGATTTATCATCAAAACTGTCATGTATCATAGTGTACTATATTTCATGTTATATGTAATATAGCGAAGTTGTAAGTTTGAAGAATATTTGTATGTGATATATTATTATAATCAGTTTTTCATATGAAATTGTAGTAGTTGAATTGTATATTAGCTACTAAGTATGAACTTAACGGGTAGGTAGTACCCAAATTTAAACTTATAAAACGCTAATATGAAGAAAAATCTTTTATGAATGAGTTCATATTGTGCTACGAGATACTATTGACTACTCTTAATATTCTATATGATTAACTTGTTTCATTTGACTATTTTGAAGGAAATGGCACCGACTACTCGACACACCTTGAATATGAGCGAAGAGGAATTTTGTGCCTTTCTTGCTTCAAACATAGCCGCAGTACAGGCTGCGCTACATACCAACAATAACTCTGAATCTAGCAATACAGCTAACGGCGCAAGAAATCTTATAGGATGCTCCTACGAAGAATTCACTGCCTGTAAACCTTTAGAATTTGATAGAACCGAAGGACCAGTAGGATTGAGACGGTGGACCGAGAAAATTGAATCGGTCTTTTCTATAAGTAAGTGTGCTGAATGAGACAAAGTAAAGTACGCTACGCATACCTTCACAGGTATTGCGTTAACATGGTGGAATACCTATCTAGAGCAAGTGGGACAAGATGCTGCTTGCGCGCTACCGTGGTCAGCATTCAAGCACTTGATGAACGAGAAGTACCGTCCTAGAACCGAGGTCAATAAGCTCAAGTCAGAACTTAGAGGGTTACGAACACAGGGATTCGATATTACTTCATACGAAAGACGATTCACAGAATTGTGCCTATTGTGTCCGAGAGCATTTGAAGATGAGGAATAGAAGATCGACGCGTTTGTGAAAGGGTTACCGGAGAGAATCCAAGAAGATATAAGTTCACACGAGCCTGCCTCCATACAAAAGGCTTGTAGAATGGCTCACAAACTAGTGAACCAGATTGAGGGAAGAATTAAAGAACAGGCGGCCGAAGAGGCCAACATGAAGCTAGTCAAAAGAAAGTGGGAGGAAAACGGTGATAAGAGTCACCAAAACAACAACAACTATCCCAACAATCGCAACATCAATCCCAACTACAACAAACGGCACAACAACAACAACAACAACAACAACAACAACAACAATAATCATCCCAACAACAATAACAACTGCAACAACAACAACAATCAGAAGCAGCTATGCCAAAGGTGTGAAAAGTATCACTCGTGGTTCTGCACCAAATTTTGCAACAAGTGTAAAAGAAATGGTCATAGCGAAGCGAAGTGTGAGGTCTACGGACCAGGGGTTAACAGAACGAAAGGAACAAATGGTGTTGGAACGAGTAATGGCAGAGCAAGTAGTGTCGGAGTATGTTATGCCAATGTAGTTTGTTATAAATGTGGAAAACTGGGCCACATTATTAGAAATTGCCCGAACCAGGAGAACACGAATGGATAAGGCCGCAGAAGAGTTTTTAATATTAATGCGGCAGAGGCACAGGAAGACCCGGAGCTTGTTACGGGCACATTTCTTATTGACAATAAATCAGCTTATGTTTTATTTGATTCGGGTACGGATAGAAGCTATATGAGTAGAGATTTTTGTGCTAAATTAATTTGTCCATTTACACCGTTGGATAGTAAATTTTTACTCGAATTAGCAAACGGTAAATTAATTTCAGCAGATTATATATGCCGGAATCGAGAAATTAAACTGGGTAGCGAAATATTTAAGATTGATTTGATACCAGTAGAGTTAGGGAGTTTTGATGTAATAGTTGGCATAGACTGGCTGAAGGAGATGAAATCAGAGAACGTATGTTACAAAAATGCAATTCGCATTGTACGAGAAGAAGGAGAACCCTTAATGGTGTACGGAGAAAAGGGCAACACGAAGCTACATCTTATTAGTAATTTGAAGGCACAAAAACTAATAAGAAAAGGTTGCTATGCTGTTCTAGCACACGTCGAGAAAGTACAAAATGAAGAAAAGAGCATCAATGATGTTCCCGTCGCAAAAGAATTTCCCGATGTATTTCTGAAAGAATTACCGGGATTACCCCCACATCGATCCGTTGAATTTCAAATAGATCTTGTACCAGGAGCTGCACCAATAGCTCGTGCTCCTTACAGACTCGCACCCAGCGAGATAAAAGAACTGCAAAGCCAACTGCAAGAACTATTAGAACGTGGTTTCATTCGACCAAGCACATCACCATGGGGAGCTCCTGTTTTGTTTCTCAAGAAGAAGGATGGTACCTTCAGGTTGTTTATTGACTACCGAGAGTTGAACAAACTTACCATCAAGAACCGCTATCCACTACCGAGAATCGACGACTTATTTGATCAACTACAAGGCTCGTCTATTTATTCGAAGATCGATTTACATTCTGGATATCATTAAATGCGAGTAAAGGAGGATGATATTCCAAAAACTGCTTTTAGGACGCGTTATGGTCATTACTGTGATGACCCGGAAATTTCCGACCAAATTTAAACCCTAATCTTTATATGTTTTCGACACGATAAGCAAAATCTGTAATGTTGAGTCTAGAAAGTTTTGAAATCTATATTCATGTAATCAATTATCCTTTGACCATGCCTGACGATTCATGAACAAATTCTTATAATTCAATATGTATACTTATATATATAAACATTTAAACATAAGTCTAGATAATAAAATGAAATATATATATATATATATATATATATATATATATATATATATATATATATATATATATATATATATATATATATATATATATATATATATATATATATATATTTTACACAGTAGAATTAAAAATGTAAAAATAGGATACAACTAATTATTGTGATGAATATATGCATAAATGATTTTCTAAATATGACAACGATTATATGTATATTCTAAAATATAAAAATATTTAATATTAAATGTATGTTACTATTAAGTATTACATAATTAATAAAATGTAATGTTATTATATTGAACTTAATTACATGTTAAGACATAGTTATTATAATATTTTATTCTTAATATTAATAACAACATTATTAATTGGATATATATATATATATATATATATATATATATATATATATATATATATATATATATATATATATATATATATATATATATATATATATATATATATGAGAGTTGATATGCATAGCTTGATATATCAATATTGTTAGTACTACTTTCATTATTGTTAATATTATTATTATTAATATTATTAATTGTATTACTATTATTTATTTGTCATTAGTATTAATAAAATTATTATTGATATTATTAGTATTATTTTGATTAATAATTTTATTATTAATAATTCTATTATTATAATTATAAGTATTTTTAATATAATATTAATAACAATATTATTAACAATGTATTTATATTTACTTATTATTTAAAAAAAATATTTATCATAAATAAAAATTACATACAGAATCCAATTCTGTTTTGGCATTACGATCATTACAGTGTCACTCTTGTTTTTGTCTCTAAATTGGAGTACAAATCGAATTAAATCCCAAGAACACAACAAATGCAGTTAGCGAATTTTGTGTTATTTAATTTCTCGGTTCCTATTTATCTGATTGATAATTCTTGTCGACATCCTTGCTGGCTTCCAATAAAACGAATTTCATTCTTCATTCCCACCTTTGAAAACTCACAACCATCTCTCATTTGTAAAACCCATTTGTTATTTGCTCTACTAAACCGAAGTTACCACTGCACCAATTTCCGACTTCGGTTTCAAGACCCATTGAGCCATCTCACGAAACCATCTCCAACAATCACCATCTTTCAACCACCCAAAAACTGCTGTAACTGTTATTCATCATAACCAAAAACCACCTGCAAATCAATGGTATACTATTGTTTATCCTATTCGCTTTATCTATTTAAATTTCACTGTGATTAACCGAGAACCTTGCTCGATGCTACTGCAACTAAACTATTTTCTTGTGGTCTGTCATAAACCGTCATCATCAACCAACACCCAACAACCCCTTCTGTATAATTGCTTCAATCGAACCAAACCAAACCCATTTAGTCACCATCACCGCTACTGCTACAACTTTTATGTGGTAAACCGCCACCCAAAGACCAACTTTAAACCCCATGATCTGCTACTGCTTCCTGTCAAATTTTCTGCTCGTTTTCCAGCTGAAACCACCTTAAACCCATCACGTTTTCCTTCCTCTCTTCTTCTTTCTTTGTGTTTGATTGACTACTATAGTCTTCCTGCAACTATCTTATTGCTATGCTGCTAAAAAAAAAAAAAAACTGAAACAACCATCGACCACTCTCTCTCATATCTCTCACTTCATTCTTCTTCGTGAAATCTTGAAACCCGTCACCAGGTTATTCTTTTGTTGCTGCAATACCGGTCGCTACTGCCAATGCTATATATATAATTTTCTTTTCTATTCATTTGTTTGAACCAGAGATCGAAATAATGGAGGAGGATGATACTCGTTTTCTGCAATTCTCTGAATGATTTCAACAAAATAAATGGAATGATAGTTGTTTTTAAAAGAATAAAAGAAGAATAGAGGTGGGTCAGGTTAATTATGTGTTCCTGGAATCCTAGGTTAAAGGTACTGCAACGTATTTGTCGTAAATTATTATGGATTTTGAATTGGGCCGTTTATGTTGTAGGGGAAAATATGGACGGCCTGTTGGGCCGAATTATATGATGGGCCGTGTATCATTTTTTGTTGGGCCGAAGTGAAAAGGAAACGGTTATATATAACTGGGTTACGTTTTAATTTAGAAACACAGTCTTGGACTGTTGGTTAAGGGTGTTAATAGGAGAGCGAAGGGTCGAGGGTTCGAGCCCGGGCATGGGCATTATTTTTCTTTAATGGCCAATTCTTTGAGGTAGATATTTTTATTATTATTAGTTATTATTCTTATTATTGTTATTAATATTGTTATCCTTAGTTATTATTATTATTATCACATGTATCATAATTATTATTATTATCGATACCAAAATAAGTATTGGTTATTATTTTTATCATTATTAACACTATTATTATTATTATTAGTATTATCATTATGATTGAAAACTATCAATTTTTTTTTTTTTTATCATTAATATTTTCATAACAAATAAATATTAAGTAAATAAAATATACTGATATTCATATTAAATATAATTATATAATGAGTATATTAACATTTTTAAATATAGCAAATTTTGACTTCTGATAAAATATTAATTACATATAAATATAAATATAATCATAGGTATAAATATTAATTACTTTAAAAGTGTATACAAAATAAAAATAGATGACATATAATTTAGGATACTTAAATAAATAGCACAGGATTAATAAATGGAATTATGTGATTATGTATTTTAATATACATTACTGATATAGGTTCGTGAATCCGAGACCAACCCTATTTTTGTTCAATGACGTCATATGTATTTTTACTACAAAATACAGTATAGTGAGTTTCATTTGATCCCTTTTACTCTTTATGTTTTTGGGCTGAGAATACATGCAAATGCTTTATTAACTGTTTTATAATATTTATATGCATGAGTTTCATTTACCTTTTTACCCTTTATATTTTTGGGCTGAGAATACATGCGCAATTTTTATAAATGTTTTTACGAAATAGACACAAGTAATCAAAACTACATTATATGGTTGAATGATCAAAATTGAATATGCCCTTTTTTATTAAGTCTGGTAATCTAAGAATTAGGGAACAGACACCCTAATTGATGCGAACTCTAAAGATAGATCTATCGGGCCCAACAAGCCCCATCCAAAGTACCGGATGCTTTAGTACTTCGAAATTTATATCATGTCCGAAGGAGGATCCCGGAATGATGGGGATATTCTTATATGCATATTGTTAATGTCGGTTACCAGGTGTTCAATCCATAGGAATGATATTTTTGTCTCTATGCATGGGACGTATGTTTATGAGAAATGGAAATATGAAATCTTGTGGTCTATTAAAACGATGGAAATGATTATTTATGTTAAACTAATGAACTCACCAACCTTTTGGTTGACACTTGAAAGCATGTTTATTCTCAGGTATGAAAGAAATCTTCCACTGTGCAATTGCTCATTTTAAAGATATTACTTGGAGTCATTCATGACATATTTCAAAAGATGTTGCATTCGAGTCGTTGAGTTCATCAAGATTTTTATTAAGTCAATTATAGTTAGATATTATAAAATGGTATGCATGCCGTCCACTTTCGATGTAATGAAATATTGTCTTTTCAAAAACGAATGCAATGTTTATAAAATGTATCATATAGAGGTCAAGTACCTCGCGATGTAATCAACTGTTGTTATTCGTTTATAATCGATATGGACTTCGTCCGGATGGATTAGGACGGGTCCTTTCAGTTGGTATCAGAGCGGTGGTCTTAGTGAACCTGGTCTGCATTAGTGTGTCTAACTGATAAGTTGTTATGATGCATTAGTGAGTCTGGACTTCGACCGTATCTGCATGTCAAACGTTTTGCTTATCATTTTTGTCAAAAATCATATGTTTATCATCCTTAGTAAATTACCTGCTAATTATTCTTAGTCTAGACACATCTTATTGCATTGACTGCATGAATAGTGTATAGACAAAATTCATATCTTAGCGTATCTACTAATTCATATCTTAGCGTATCTGCTAATTCATATCTTAGCGTATCTGTTGTTGTTATCTTTGTCTGACTGCTTTCGTAGATTCCTCCGTAACTTATGAGATTTTAGTATTATATATGTATATGTAAATTATGTATTGCAGGATACTAATCTACATCCTATAATCTATTCCTTATCGAAAATCCTTCATCTGATCGAACGAGATGAATCCTTCAACTAGTTCGAGTCCCTCGGATTTCGACAGGTATTTCGATAGTTATCCCGACAGTTATTCCGAATGGATAGTCATCTAAGCTCCAGAAGCAATGTCAGCAGAATGAATCAACCAATCAGCCATTATCAATTCATCTGATGGGTTCGTAGTCGACTTAATTAATGGAAACGCGCAGAAGGCAATCCCTTCCACCAACCGAATTTTCCTATTGACAATGAACCTGAAGCGTTTACCGGCGAACCTATTCGAGACACCATTTTCAGTCTCATTTCCAGGGTAACTCGACAAGATTATATTCTATCCATAATTCTGAACCTTGTTCATCCGCTCGTTCAGACCGACAATCATCCTGGAGTAATAAGTCAACGAACTTCGCGCTCGAATAATCAATTCGGAGAATATGGTGCAAAATGTACCAGCTTCAGCAACATCACCGACACCAACAGTACCATCAATAATAGCACCAGTACCATCAACAATCCATGCTTCAATATCATCATCTGTACTTTGAGTATGATCTTCGTTCTACGTATCGTTCTACCTCATTTATCTTCGTTCGACATGGCGAATATGTAATTTCTAAAGTTTTAGAGATTATTTATTCTAGTTCCAATCGAAAAGCAAATGAGTTTAATATCATATTAACTTATTAAATCCATGAATACATCTGAAGAAAATATATATGTATATATGTTTTCATAAAGATTGTAATTAAAAAAAAAATTCTCTTGTACAAACGGTTAATGGTAAAAATATTTTAACGGGTAGGTAATACCCGAGGAATATTTAGATTTCACCATAATAAGTTACACTGTACATTCTTCAAAGCTGATTCAACAGTCATTTACTATCCTACTTACAACCACTGCTATACGTATCCATTCACCACAGAATAACCATTTTCATTCAATTTCATACTTGAATTTTGATCTATCAGAATCCAACAAGTGGCATAATGAAGAAAATATTAGACAAAATAAAACTTGTTAGAAACAAACAAATTAACTATGAGAAATTTTGTTAAGAATCCACGCTAACAAAATCCTAGCTAACTGTTCCTAGCTAACTGATTACATTTTATTTATCGCAGTTTATTTATCGCAATTTAATTATCGCAATTTTATTTATCGTCATTTAATTTCTGTTATTTACTTTACGCATTTAATTTATAGTCATTTAAATTCTGTTATTTATTTTACGCACTTTAAATATCGGGACACGTATACAAGGTTTTAACATATCATATCGACGCATCTATATATATTATTTGGAATCACCATAGACACTCTATATGCAGTAATGATCGAGTTCTCTATACAGGTTTGAGGTTGATTCTACAATAATATATATAGTTTGAGTTGTGATCGAGTCTGAGACGTATACGGGTCACGACACATATTAATTAATTCGAATAATATATACTAAACTATATATGAATTATTGGACTGTCAACTGTGAACTATCGACTGTGGACTAATAAACTGGACAATTAAAAGGAATTAAAATATTGATTATAACATATGAAACTAAACAATTCTTCAAGTTGCCACTTGATTTCGTCTTAAACATCATTTGTATCTTCACGATTACATTCTGCGTTCAAACCTTTCTTGATTCTTGAAAACACCTCAATCGAGAGGATGAACCAACCGCACTTCATTTACGGGAGAAAAGATTGATGCATATAGTTATGCACCTGAAAACACTCGGAACCTGAGTAAACGTTTAACACATAGCTGTGCTAATTCCTTTAGCGTTATCATTACCGGAAATAACTTTGCATCTGCTGTTCGAGATAGCCAATTTTATCACAGCTCCAACAAGTCAACTTCGATTTTTCAGTCGGACTAGCCTGACCATAACCTTGATAAATATGCGTGCTCTTTTATTGTTACCAGGGAACCTTCCATATTCCACCATATTACCATCAGCGTTTAATCATCTAAAAACACAATTCTCCTGAAACCACCTCGGATTAATAACCGATGATTCAGATATCATAGCATTAAATGCAGAGGAAACAGAAATATGTTAGATGGTCTAAACGGCCAAAAGATTGATGATAAAGAAAGCAGTGTTAGGAACGCTCGATAGAAAATTGGGTATTGAAAAACAGATTGAGCTACCCATGAAGGAGACCAAGGACAAATACAAGGACCGAACCATATATTTAAAGGATTCAGGTAATTCTGGATCCGTTGAAATCTTTAGAGAATATCTTGCTCCGAAGTCATGTTAAAATCTGCGGAAAATCTTTCTCCATCAACCATCGAACTTAGAAATTCCAAAATATCATCATCAATATCTTCGATATTTCTGAGGATATTTTCATAAATATTCTCGTCCAAAATTATATACCTCTTCGTGCTTCCTGTGTATCATTATATTGGAAACATTCAATAGAAAATTTAGTACCGAAAAGCAGATTATGCAAAACTATGAAGAAATCCGTGGGCAAATCATAAAGAATAAGTTTGACTTCAAAGAATCCAAATGATTCTGTTTCAGGTGAAATCTTTAACGAATACCTTGCTTCCGAATCTAAACCCTTACGGATAAATCTTCTTCATCATCCATCGATATTAGAAATTTCAAGATATCATCGTATCTTTCATTATAAATATCCTCCATATTTCTGGAGATATTTTCATAACTATTCTTATCCGAAATCATTAATCTATTTGTACTATCAGTGTTACATCATATAGAAACTGTTAGTTTCTATATTCTGTAAACTTTCAAGCTTAAGATATGAATGTTATTGAAGTAATGTTGGAAACTGATGCATGAGTTAGTATAATATAATGACACTTGATCAACGTGATTATATTACAGTAAGTCATGTTGAGTTTCTAATGGAATGTGATGATTCACAGTACCATCATTATGTACCATGTTACATGATTCTTTCATTCTACTTAACCTCTAAACATATCAAGAAAATATCTTCTTGATGGTTCTGTCTTTTCCGTAACTTCTGGTAATTTGACAAAACAAATTGTGCTACTACCTTTCCTTTCTATCTTGTATATTATGATAATTCGAAACTCCATACCTATGAATTCTGGACTGTTACTTGCGAAAATTAAACAAAAGCATGAAGCTCCGAAATAGAAAGGGGGTATAAATCGCAGCAAATAAGAAAGTGCATTAACTGTGGATGACAATAATTAAAAGAGACAGAAGCAGGGACATTGAAATATAAGGGAAGATATAAAACCCAATGGCAACACAGATATTACAAACCGTGGATATTAATACGAATAGCAATATAAAGACACGGTATAATTAAGAATAGTATTCCTCCAAGGCAATAGTAGAAGTAAACAGATTTTCTGGTGGAAGATTGAAAAGAAGGATGACAGATACATAGATAGGAAAATATCAAGAATCGGAACTGGATGGAGCATTTCCACAATATTTTAGAAGTAGGCACAGAGGAAGAAAGTATAGGAATGGTGAAAGTAATGGAACGGAAAAAGTTCATTTATAGTGAAAATACCAGACAAAGAAATCAAGGCAGATTTCTGCATTAATTATAGAGATCTTAATTTCCTTACTCGCCGAAGAATCAAATCTTTTAGATTTCGAAGATTTTCTTCAAATTCCTTGAATTCCGGAATTTAAGCAAAACAACGTCAAAAGCTAAGACGCATCTTATTTTTCTAAATTCAACCCTGACTCTGTCAAAAGTTACGACGAATCTTTACTTATCCTATTTCAATCTTTTGTGATAATTTCACTCGTACGCTTCGAAGAATTGAGTTGTTTTATTCAAATCACCTGATGGTGATAAAACTTTAATTATTGACTCATATTCGTCATGAAAACATTTTTATTGTTAGCCATGACGGCCACACTCAAATTTCGGGACGAAATTTCTTTAACGGGTAGGTACTGTGATGACCCGGAAATTTCCGACCAAATTTAAACCCTAATCTTTATATGTTTCCGACACGATAAGCAAAATCTGTAATGTTGAGTCTAGAAAGTTTTGAAATCTATATTCATGTAATCAGTTATCCTTTGACCATGCCTGACGATTCACAAACAAATTCTTATAATTCAATATGTATACTTATATATATAAACATTTAAACATAAGTCTAGATAATAAAATGAAATATAAATATATATATATATATATATATATTTTACACAGTAGAATTAAAAATGTAAAAATAGGATACAACTAATTATTGTGATGAATATATGCATAAATGATTTTCTAAATATGACAACGATTATATGTATATTCTAAAATATAAAAATATTTAATATTAAATGTATGTTACTATTAAGTATTACATAATTAATAAAATGTAATGTTATTATATTGAACTTAATTACAAGTTAAGACATAGTTATTATAATATTTTATTCTTAGTATTAATAACAACATTATTAATTAGATGTATATATATATATATATATATATATATATATATATATATATATATATATATATATATATATATATATATATATATATATATATATATATGAGAGTTGATATGCATAGCTTGATATATCAATATTGTTAGTACTACTTTCATTATTGTTAATATTATTATTATTAATATTATTAATTGTATTACTATTATTTATTTGTCATTAGTATTAATAAAATTATTATTGATATTATTAGTATTATTTTGATTAATAATTTTATTATTAATAATTCTATTGTTATAATTATCAGTATTTTTAATATAATATTAATAACAATATTATTAACAATGTATTTATAATTACTTATTATTTAAAAAAAATTATTTATCATAAATAAAAATTACATACAGAATCCAATTCTGTTTTGGCATTACGATCATTACAGTGTCACTCTTGTTTTTGTCTCTAAACTGGAGTACAAATCGAATTAAATCCCAAGAACACAACAAATGCAGTTAGCGAATTTTGTGTTATTTAATTTCTCTGTTCCTATTTATCTGATTGATAATTCTTTTCGACATCCTTGCTGGCTTCCAATAAAATGAATTTCATTCTTCATTCCCACCTTTGAAAACCCACAACCATCTCTCATTTGTAAAACCCATTTGTTATTTGCTCTACTAAACCGAAGTTACCACTGCACCAATTTCCGACTTCGGTTTCAAGACCCATTGAGCCATCTCACGAAACCATCTCCAACAACCACCATCTTTCAACCACCCAAAAACTGCTGTAACTGTTATTCATCATAACCAAAAACCACCTGCAAATCAATGGTATACTATTGTTTATCCTATTCACTTTATATATTTAAATTTCACTGTGATTAACCGAGAACCTTGCTCGATGCTACTGCAACTAAACTATTGTCTTGTAGTCTGTCATAAACCGTCATCATCAACCAACACCTAACAACCCCTTCTGTATAATTGCTTCAATCAAACCAAACCAAACCCATTTAGTCACCATCACCGCTACTGCTACAACTTTTATGTGGTAAACCGCCACCCAAAGACCAACTTTAAACCCCATGATCTGCTACTGCTTCCTATCAAATTTTCTGCTCATTTTCCAGCTTTGAAACCACCTTAAACCCATCACGTTTTCCTTTCTTTCTTCTTCTTTCTTTGTGTTTGATTGACTACTATAGTCTTCCTGCAACTATCTTATTGCTATGCTGCTAAAAAAAAAAACTGAAACAACCATCGACCACACTCTCTCATCTCTCTCACTTCATTCTTCTTCGTGAAATCTTGAAACCCGTCACCAGGTTATTCTTTTGTTGCTGCAATACCGGTAGCTACTGCCAATGCTATATATATAATTTTCTTTTCTATTCGTTTGTTTGAACCAGAGATCGAAATAATGGAGGAGGATGATACTCATTTTCTGCAATTCTCTGAATGATTTCAACAAAATAAATGGAATGATAGTTGTTTTTAAAAGAATAAAAGAAGAATAGAGGTGGGTCAGGTTAATTATGTGTTCCTGGAATCCTAGGTTAAAGGTACTGCAACGTATTTGTCGTAAATTATTATGGATTTCGAATTGGGCCGTTTATGTTGTAGGGGAAAATATGGACGGCCTGTTGGGCCGAATTATATGATGGGCCGTGTATCATTTTGTGTTGGGCCGAAGTGAAAAGGAAACGATTATATATAACTGGGTTACGTTTTAATTCAGAAACACAGTCTTGGACTGTTGGTTAAGGGTGTTAATGGGAGAGCGAAGGGTCGAGGGTTCGAGCCCGGGCATGGGCATTATTTTTCTTTAATGGCCAATTCTTTGAGGTAGATATTTTTATTATTATTAGTTATTATTCTTATTATTGTTATTAATATTGTTATCCTTAGTTATTATTATTATTATCACATGTATCATAATTATTATTATTATCGATACCAAAATAAGTATTGGTTATTATTTTTATCATTATTAACACTATTATTATTATTATTATTATTATTATTAGTATTATCATTATGATTGAAAACTATCATTTTTATTTTTTATTTTTATCATTAATATTTTCATAACAAATAAATATTAAGTAAATAAAATATATTGATATTCATATTAAATATAATTATATAATGAGTATATTAACATTTTTAAATATAGCAAATTTTGACTTCTGATAAAATATTAATTACATATAAATATAAATATAATCATAGGTATAAATATTAATTACTTTAAAAGTGTATACAAAATAAAAATAGATGACATATAATTTAGGATACTTAAATAAATAGCACAGGATTAATAAATGGAATTATGTGATTATGTATTTTAATATACATTACTGATATAGGTTCGTGAATCCGAGGCCAACCCTATTTTTGTTCAATGACGTCATATGTATTTTTACTACAAAATACAGTATAGTGAGTTTCGTTTGATCCCTTTTACTCTTAATGTTTTTGGGCTGAGAATACATGCAAATGCTTTATTAACTGTTTTATAATATTTATATGCGTGAGTTTCATTTACCTTTTTACCCTTTATATTTTTGGGCTGAGAATACATGCGCAATTTTTATAAATGTTTTTACGAAATAGACACAAGTAATCAAAACTACATTATATGGTTGAATGATCGAAATTGAATATGCCCCTTTTTAATAAGTCTGGTAATCAAAATTAGGGAACAGACACCCTAATTGATGCGAACTCTAAAGATAGATCTATCGGGCCCAACAAGCCCCATCCAAAGTACCGGATGCTTTAGTACTTCAAAATTTATATCATGTCCGAAGGAGGATCCCGGAATGATGGGGATATTCTTATATGCATATTGTTAATGTCGGTTACCAGGTGTTCAATCCATATGAATGATATTTTTGTCTCTATGCATGGGACGTATGTTTATGAGAAATGGAAATATGAAATCTTGTGGTCTATTAAAACGATGGAAATGATTATTTATGTTAAACTAATGAACTCACCAACCTTTTGGTTGACACTTGAAAGCATGTTTATTCTCAGGTATGAAAGAAATCTTCCGCTGTGCAATTGCTCATTTTAAAGATATTACTTGGAGTCATTCATGACATATTTCAAAAGACGTTGCATTCGAGTCGTTGAGTTCTTCAAGATTTTTCTTAAGTCAATTATAGTTAGATATTATAAAATGGTATGCATGCCGTCCACTTTCGATGTAATGAAATATTGTCTTTTCAAAAACGAATGCAATGTTTGTAAAATGTATCATATAGAGGTCAAGTACCTCGCGATGTAATCAACTGTTGTTATTCGTTTATAATCGATATGGACTTCGTCCGGATGGATTAGGACGGGTCCTTTCAATTACAAGTTTATGGTTATGCCGTTTGGATTGACTAACGCACCAGCTGTGTTCATGGACCTTATGAACCGAGTGTGTGGGCCATATCTTGACAAGTTTGTCATTATTTTCATCGATGACATACTTATTTACTCAAAGAATGATCAAGAGCACGAAGAACATTTGAGAAAAGTGCTAGAAGTATTGAGGAAAGAAAAACTATACGCTAAGTTTTCAAAGTGTGCATTTTGGTTGGAAGAAGTTCAATTCCTCGGTCACATAGTGAATAAAGAAGGTATCCAGGTGGACCCGGCAAAGATCGAAATCATTGAAAAGTGGGAAATCCCGAAAACTCCGAAACACATACGCCAGTTTTTAGGACTAGCTGGTTACTACAGAAGGTTCATCCAAGACTTTTCTAGAATAGCAAAACCCTTAACTGCATTAACGCATAAAGGGAAGAAATTGAATGGAAAGATGAGCAAGAGAAAGCGTTTCAATTGTTAAAGAAAAAGTTAACTACGGAACCTATATTGTCATTACCTGAATTGAATGATGATTTTGTGATATATTGTGACGCCTCAAAGCAAGGTCTCGGTTGTGTATTAATGCAACGAACGAAAGTAATTGCTTATGCGTCTAGACAATTGAAGATTCACGAACAGAATTATACGACACATGATTTGGAATTAGGCGCGGTTGTTTTTGCATTAAAGACTTGGAGGCACTACTTATGTGGGGTCAAAAGTATTATATATACCGACCACAAAAGTCTCCAACATATATTTAATCAGAAGCAACTGAATATGAGACAACGCAGGTGGATTGAACTGTTGAATGATTATGATTTTGAGATTCGATATCACCCGGGGAAGGCGAATGTGGTAGCCGACGCTTTGAGTAGAAAGGACAGAGAACCTATACGGGTAAAAGCTATGAATATAATTACTCGTACTAACCTTACTACTCAAATAAAGGAGGCGCAACAGGGGGTTGTAAAAGAAGGAAAGGTGAAGAATGAGATACCCAAAGGATCAGAGAAACATATTAATATTCGGGAAGACGAAACCCGATATAGGGCTGAAAGAATTTGGGTACCAAGGTTTGGAGATGTGAGAGAAATGGTACTTAAAGAAGCACATAAAACCAGATATTCAATACATCCCGGAGCGGGGAAGATGTACAAGGATCTCAAGAAACATTTTTGGTGGCCAGGTATGAAAGCCGATGTTGCTAAATAAATAGGGAATGTTTGACGTGTTCTTAGGTCAAAGCGGAACATCAGAAACCATCAGGTCTACTACAACAACCTGAAATCCCGAAATGGAAATGGGAAAACATTACCATGGATTTTATTACTAAATTGCCAAGGACTGCAAGTGGTTATGATACTATTTGGGTAATAGTTGATCGTCTCACCAAGTCAGCACACTTCCTGCCAATGAGAGAAGATGACAAAATGGAGAAGTTGGCGCGATTGTATTTGAAGGAGGTTGTCTCCAGACATGGAATACCCGTCTCTATTATCTCTGATAGGGATGGCAGATTTATTTCAAGGTTCTGGCAGACGTTGCAACAAGCATTGGGGACTCATCTAGACATGAGTACTGCCTATCATCCACAAACTGATGGACAGAACGAAAGGATGATACAAACGCTTGAAGACATGCTACGAGTATGTGTTATTGATTTCGGAAACAGTTGGGATCGACACCTACCGTTAGCAGAATTTTTCTACAACAACAGTTATCATTCTAGTATTGAGATGGCACCATTTGAGGCACTTTATGGTAGAAAGTGTAGATCTCCGATTTGTTGGAATGAAGTGGGGGATAGACAGATTACGGGTCCGGAGATAATACAAGAAACTACCGAGAAAATCATCCAAATTCAACAACGATTGAAAACTGCCCAGAGTAGACAAAAGAGCTACGCGGACAGTAAAAGAAAAGATATAGAGTTTGAAATTGGAGAAAAGGTCATGCTTAAGGTTTCACCTTGGAAAGGCGTTGTTCGATTTGCTAAACGGGGGAAACTAAATCCAAGGTACATTGGACCATTCAAGATTATAGATCGTGTCGGACCAGTAGCTTACCAACTGGAGCTACCTCAATAACTCGTGGCGGTACATAACACTTTCCACGTCTCGAATTTGAAGAAATGTTTTGCTAAAGAAGATCTCACTATTCCGTTGGACGAAATCCAAATCAATGAAAAACTTCAATTCATTGAAGAACCCGTCGAAATAATGGATCGTGAGGTTAAGAGACTTAAGCAAAACAAGATACCGATTGTTAAGGTTCGATGGAATTCTCGTAGAGGATCCGAGTTCACCTGGGAGCGTGAAGATCAGATGAAAAAGAAATACCCGCATCTATTCCAGAAGATTCGTCAACACCTTCAACAGCTTAAAATTTCGGGACGAAATTTATTTAACGGGTAGGTACTGTAGTGACCCGAACTTTTCCATGTTTATATATATATTAATTGAGATTGATATTTACATGACTAAATGTTTCCAACGTGTTAAGCAATCAAACTTGTTAAGACTTGATTAAATGAAATAAGTTTCATATAGACAATTGATCACCCAAGTTGACCGGCGATTCACGAACGTTACAAATTTGTAAAAACTACATGTTGTGGTATATATAGACATATATATATGGTTGACATGAGATTATGATGAGTAATTATCTCACTAAGTATATTAACAATGTCTGATATACATAAGAAATGAGATTACTAAGTTAAGAAACTCGAAATGATATATATAACGATTATCGTTATGATAACGTCTACTAAATACATATGTATCATATTAAGATATTGATACACTTTATTTAACATGATAAAATGATATTTAAATATATCATTAAGTGTGTTAACAATGAACTACATATGTAAAAACAAGACTACTAACTTAATGATTTCGAAACGAGACATATATGTAACGATTATCGTTGTAACGACATTTAAATGTATATATATATATATATATCATATTAAGATATATTAAGATATCATAATATCATGATAATATAATAATTTAACATCTCATTAGATATAATAAACATTGGGTTAACAACATTTAACAAGATCGTTAACTTAAAGGTTTCAAATCAACATTTACATGTAACGACTAACGATGACTTAACGACTCAGTTAAAATGTATATACATGTAGTGTTTTAATATGTATTCATACACTTTTGAAAGACTTCAAGACACTTATCAAAATACTTCTACTTAACAAAAATGCTTACAATTACATCCTCGTTCAGTTTCATCAACAATTCTACTCGTATGCACCTGTATTCGTACTCGTACAATACACAGCTTTTAGATGTATGTACTATTGGTATATACACTCCAATGATCAGCTCTTAGTAGCCTATGTGAGTCACCTAACACATGTGGGAACCATCATTTGGCAACTATCATGAAATATCTCATAAAATTACAAAAAATATGAGTAATCATTCATGACTTATTTACATGAAAACAAAATTACACATCCTTTATATCTAATCCATATACCAACGACCAAAAACACCTACAAACACTTTCATTCTTCAATTTTCTTCATCTAAGTGATCTCTCTCAAGTTCTATCTTCAAGTTCTAAGTGTTCTTCATAAATTCTATAAGTTCTAGTTTCATAAAATCAAGAATACTTCCAAGTTTGCTAGCTTACTTCCAATCTTGTAAAGTGATCATCCAACTTCAAGAAATCTTTCATATTTACAGTAAGATATCTTTATAATACAAGGTAATACTCATATTCAAACTTTGATTCAATTTCTATAACTATAACAATCTTATTTCGAGTGGAAATCTTACTTGAACTTGTTTTCGTGTCATGATTCTACTTCAAGAACTTTCAAGCCATCCAAGGATCCTTTGAAGCTAGATCCATTTTTCTCATTTCCAATAGTTTTATTCAGAAAACTTGAGGTTGTAATTATGTTCATAACATCATTCGATTCATACATATAAAGCTATCTTATTCGAGGGTTTAAACTTGAAATCACTAGAACATAGTTTCGTTAATTGTAAACTTGTTCGCAAACAAAAGTTAATCCTTCTAACATGACTTTTAAAATCAACTAAACACATGTTATATATCTATATGATATGCTAACTTAATGATTTAAAACCGAAAAACACGAAAAACACCGTAAAACCGGATATACGCCGTTGTAGTAACACCGCGGGCTATTTTGGGTTAGTTAATTAAAAACTATGATAAATTTTGATTTAAAAGTTGTTCTTCTGGGAAAATGATTTTTCTTATGAACATGAAACTATATCCAAAAATCATGGTTAAACTCAAAGTGGAAGTATGTTTTCCAAAATGGTCATCTAGACGTCGTTCTTTCGACTGAAATGACTACCTTTACAAAAACGACTTGTAACCTGTAATTCTGACTATAAAATTATACTTTTTCTGTATAGATACATAAACTTAAGTTCAATATGAAACCATAGCAATTGGATTCACTCAAAACGGATTTAAAACGAAGAAGTTATGGGTAAAACAATATTGGATATTTTTGATCTTTTTAGCTACGGGAAATGTTTAACAAATCTATACAAATCATATCCTAACTAACTTATATTGTATTATACATGTATTCTAATATATTATGTAATCTTGAGATACCATATACACGTATGCAAATGTTTTGACATATCATATCGACCCATGTATATATATT